>NW_027480819.1:0-72500 GCF_051401765.1 Calliopsis andreniformis
ATGATTCTCGATTATCTCGACACAGGTAAGAGACAGAGGAGAACAAGTGTATGGTTTTAGAGAGCCACGAGCACCAGGAATAAGGATCTACCGTTGTCATTTCGTTCCGTCGACATTCGGTTCCGGAGCGACACGAACGGGGACTTAGAATTTTTTCGCTCGGGCTCCGGAGCGACACGAACGGGGACTTAGAATTTTTTCGCTCGGGCTCCGGAGCGACACGATCGCTCCGTTATTCTACGTTCTCTCGGTCCACGGGCATCAGAGAGCAAACAGCCTAATAGTTTTAGAGTGCCTCAACGATCAGGAATATGGATCTAACGTTCTCGTTTCGAACCGACGACTTTCGGTTCCGGAGCGACACGAACGCTCCATGATTCTCGATTATCTCGACACAGGTAAGAGACAGAGGAGAACAAGTGTATGGTTTTAGAGAGCCACGAGCACCAGGAATAAGGATCTACCGTTGTCATTTCGTTCCGTCGACATTCGGTTCCGGAGCGACACGAACGGGGACTTAGATTTTTTCGCTCGGGCTCCGGAGCGACACGAACGGGGACTTAGAATTTTTTCGCTCGGGCTCCGGAGCGACACGATCGCTCCGTTATTCTACGTTCTCTCGGTCCACGGGCATCAGAGAGCAAAACAGCCTAATAGTTTTAGAGTGCCTCAACGATCAGGAATATGGATCTAACGTTCTCGTTTCGAACCGACGACTTTCGGTTCCGGAGCGACACGAACGCTCCATGATTCTCGATTATCTCGACACAGGTAAGAGACAGAGGAGAACAAGTGTATGGTTTTAGAGAGCCACGAGCACCAGGAATAAGGATCTACCGTTGTCATTTCGTTCCGTCGACATTCGGTTCCGGAGCGACACGAACGGGGACTTAGAATTTTTTCGCTCGGGCTCCGGAGCGACACGAACGGGGACTTAGAATTTTTTCGCTCGGGCTCCGGAGCGACACGATCGCTCCGTTATTCTACGTTCTCTCGGTCCACGGGCATCAGAGAGCAAAACAGCCTAATAGTTTTAGAGTGCCTCAACGATCAGGAATATGGATCTAACGTTCTCGTTTCGAACCGACGACTTTCGGTTCCGGAGCGACACGAACGCTCCATGATTCTCGATTATCTCGACACAGGTAAGAGACAGAGGAGAACAAGTGTATGGTTTTAGAGAGCCACGAGCACCAGGAATAAGGATCTACCGTTGTCATTTCGTTCCGTCGACATTCGGTTCCGGAGCGACACGAACGGGGACTTAGAATTTTTTCGCTCGGGCTCCGGAGCGACACGAACGGGGACTTAGAATTTTTTCGCTCGGGCTCCGGAGCGACACGATCGCTCCGTTATTCTACGTTCTCTCGGTCCACGGGCATCAGAGAGCAAAACAGCCTAATAGTTTTAGAGTGCCTCAACGATCAGGAATATGGATCTAACGTTCTCGTTTCGAACCGACGACTTTCGGTTCCGGAGCGACACGAACGCTCCATGATTCTCGATTATCTCGACACAGGTAAGAGACAGAGGAGAACAAGTGTATGGTTTTAGAGAGCCACGAGCACCAGGAATAAGGATCTACCGTTGTCATTTCGTTCCGTCGACATTCGGTTCCGGAGCGACACGAACGGGGACTTAGAATTTTTTCGCTCGGGCTCCGGAGCGACACGAACGGGGACTTAGAATTTTTTCGCTCGGGCTCCGGAGCGACACGATCGCTCCGTTATTCTACGTTCTCTCGGTCCACGGGCATCAGAGAGCAAAACAGCCTAATAGTTTTAGAGTGCCTCAACGATCAGGAATATGGATCTAACGTTCTCGTTTCGAACCGACGACTTTCGGTTCCGGAGCGACACGAACGCTCCATGATTCTCGATTATCTCGACACAGGTAAGAGACAGAGGAGAACAAGTGTATGGTTTTAGAGAGCCACGAGCACCAGGAATAAGGATCTACCGTTGTCATTTCGTTCCGTCGACATTCGGTTCCGGAGCGACACGAACGGGGACTTAGAATTTTTTCGCTCGGGCTCCGGAGCGACACGAACGGGGACTTAGAATTTTTCGCTCGGGCTCCGGAGCGACACGATCGCTCCGTTATTCTACGTTCTCTCGGTCCACGGGCATCAGAGAGCAAAACAGCCTAATAGTTTTAGAGTGCCTCAACGATCAGGAATATGGATCTAACGTTCTCGTTTCGAACCGACGACTTTCGGTTCCGGAGCGACACGAACGCTCCATGATTCTCGATTATCTCGACACAGGTAAGAGACAGAGGAGAACAAGTGTATGGTTTTAGAGAGCCACGAGCACCAGGAATAAGGATCTACCGTTGTCATTTCGTTCCGTCGACATTCGGTTCCGGAGCGACACGAACGGGGACTTAGAATTTTTTCGCTCGGGCTCCGGAGCGACACGAACGGGGACTTAGAATTTTTTCGCTCGGGCTCCGGAGCGACACGATCGCTCCGTTATTCTACGTTCTCTCGGTCCACGGGCATCAGAGAGCAAAACAGCCTAATAGTTTTAGAGTGCCTCAACGATCAGGAATATGGATCTAACGTTCTCGTTTCGAACCGACGACTTTCGGTTCCGGAGCGACACGAACGCTCCATGATTCTCGATTATCTCGACACAGGTAAGAGACAGAGGAGAACAAGTGTATGGTTTTAGAGAGCCACGAGCACCAGGAATAAGGATCTACCGTTGTCATTTCGTTCCGTCGACATTCGGTTCCGGAGCGACACGAACGGGGACTTAGAATTTTTTCGCTCGGGCTCCGGAGCGACACGAACGGGGACTTAGAATTTTTTCGCTCGGGCTCCGGAGCGACACGATCGCTCCGTTATTCTACGTTCTCTCGGTCCACGGGCATCAGAGAGCAAAACAGCCTAATAGTTTTAGAGTGCCTCAACGATCAGGAATATGGATCTAACGTTCTCGTTTCGAACCGACGACTTTCGGTTCCGGAGCGACACGAACGCGCCATGATTCTCGATTATCTCGACACAGGTAAGAGACAGAGGAGAACAAGTGTATGGTTTTAGAGAGCCACGAGCACCAGGAATAAGGATCTGCCGTTGTCATTTCGTTCCGTCGACATTCGGTTCCGGAGCGACACGAACGGGGACTTAGAATTTTTTCGCTCGGGCTCCGGAGCGACACGAACGGGGACTTAGAATTTTTTCGCTCGGGCTCCGGAGCGACACGATCGCTCCGTTATTCTACGTTCTCTCGGTCCACGGGCATCAGAGAGCAAAACAGCCTAATAGTTTTAGAGTGCCTCAACGATCAGGAATATGGATCTAACGTTCTCGTTTCGAACCGACGACTTTCGGTTCCGGAGCGACACGAACGCGCCATGATTCTCGATCATCTCGACACAGGTAAGAGACAGAGGAGAACAAGTGTATGGTTTTAGAGAGCCACGAGCACCAGGAATAAGGATCTACCGTTGTCATTTCGTTCCGTCGACATTCGGTTCCGGAGCGACACGAACGGGGACTTAGAATTTTTTCGCTCGGGCTCCGGAGCGACACGAACGAGGACTTAGAATTTTTTCGCTCGGGCTCCGGAGCGACACGATCGCTCCGCTATTCTACGTTCTCTCGGTCCACGGGCATCAGAGAGCAAAACAGCCTAATAGTTTTAGAGTGCCTCAACGATCAGGAATATGGATCTAACGTTCTCGTTTCGAACCGACGACTTTCGGTTCCGGAGCGACACGAACGCGCCATGATTCTCGATTATCTCGACACAGGTAAGAGACAGAGGAGAACAAGTGTATGGTTTTAGAGAGCCACGAGCACCAGGAATAAGGATCTGCCGTTGTCATTTCGTTCCGTCGACATTCGGTTCCGGAGCGACACGAACGGGGACTTAGAATTTTTTCGCTCGGGCTCCGGAGCGACACGAACGGGGACTTAGAATTTTTTCGCTCGGGCTCCGGAGCGACACGATCGCTCCGTTATTCTACGTTCTCTCGGTCCACGGGCATCAGAGAGCAAAACAGCCTAATAGTTTTAGAGTGCCTCAACGATCAGGAATATGGATCTAACGTTCTCGTTTCGAACCGACGACTTTCGGTTCCGGAGCGACACGAACGCGCCATGATTCTCGATTATCTCGACACAGGTAAGAGACAGAGGAGAACAAGTGTATGGTTTTAGAGAGCCACGAGCACCAGGAATAAGGATCTACCGTTGTCATTTCGTTCCGTCGACATTCGGTTCCGGAGCGACACGAACGGGGACTTAGAATTTTTTCGCTCGGGCTCCGGAGCGACACGAACGGGGACTTAGAATTTTTTCGCTCGGGCTCCGGAGCGACACGATCGCTCCGTTATTCTACGTTCTCTCGGTCCACGGGCATCAGAGAGCAAAACAGCCTAATAGTTTTAGAGTGCCTCAACGATCAGGAATATGGATCTAACGTTCTCGTTTCGAACCGACGACTTTCGGTTCCGGAGCGACACGAACGCGCCATGATTCTCGAT
Organism: Calliopsis andreniformis; assembly: GCF_051401765.1. Taxonomy (NCBI): domain Eukaryota; kingdom Metazoa; phylum Arthropoda; class Insecta; order Hymenoptera; family Andrenidae; genus Calliopsis; species Calliopsis andreniformis. Next base: position 4,498 of record NW_027480819.1, read on the forward strand.
TATCTCGACACAGGTAAGAGACAGAGGAGAACAAGTGTATGGTTTTAGAGAGCCACGAGCACCAGGAATAAGGATCTACCGTTGTCATTTCGTTCCGTCGACATTCGGTTCCGGAGCGACACGAACGGGGACTTAGAATTTTTTCGCTCGGGCTCCGGAGCGACACGAACGGGGACTTAGAATTTTTTCGCTCGGGCTCCGGAGCGACACGATCGCTCCGTTATTCTACGTTCTCTCGGTCCACGGGCATCAGAGAGCAAAACAGCCTAATAGTTTTAGAGTGCCTCAACGATCAGGAATATGGATCTAACGTTCTCGTTTCGAACCGACGACTTTCGGTTCCGGAGCGACACGAACGCTCCATGATTCTCGATTATCTCGACACAGGTAAGAGACAGAGGAGAACAAGTGTATGGTTTTAGAGAGCCACGAGCACCAGGAATAAGGATCTACCGTTGTCATTTCGTTCCGTCGACATTCGGTTCCGGAGCGACACGAACGGGGACTTAGAATTTTTTCGCTCGGGCTCCGGAGCGACACGAACGGGGACTTAGAATTTTTTCGCTCGGGCTCCGGAGCGACACGATCGCTCCGTTATTCTACGTTCTCTCGGTCCACAGGCATCAGAGAGCAAAACAGCCTAATAGTTTTAGAGTGCCTCAACGATCAGGAATATGGATCTAACGTTCTCGTTTCGAACCGACGACTTTCGGTTCCGGAGCGACACGAACGCTCCATGATTCTCGATTATCTCGACACAGGTAAGAGACAGAGGAGAACAAGCGTATGGTTTTAGAGAGCCACGAGCACCAGGAATAAGGATCTACCGTTGTCATTTCGTTCCGTCGACATTCGGTTCCGGAGCGACACGAACGGGACTTAGAATTTTTCGCTCGGGCTCCGGAGCGACACGAACGGGGACTTAGAATTTTTTCGCTCGGGCTCCGGAGCGACACGAACGGGGACTTAGAATTTTTTCGCTCGGGCTCCGGAGCGACACGATCGCTCCGTTATTCTACGTTCTCTCGGTCCACGGGCATCAGAGAGCAAAACAGCCTAATAGTTTTAGAGTGCCTCAACGATCAGGAATATGGATCTAACGTTCTCGTTTCGAACCGACGACTTTCGGTTCCGGAGCGACACGAACGCTCCATGATTCTCGATTATCTCGACACAGGTAAGAGACAGAGGAGAACAAGTGTATGGTTTTAGAGAGCCACGAGCACCAGGAATAAGGATCTACCGTTGTCATTTCGTTCCGTCGACATTCGGTTCCGGAGCGACACGAACGGGGACTTAGAATTTTTTCGCTCGGGCTCCGGAGCGACACGAACGGGGACTTAGAATTTTTTCGCTCGGGCTCCGAAGCGACACGATCGCTCCGTTATTCTACGTTCTCTCGGTCCACGGGCATCAGAGAGCAAAACAGCCTAATAGTTTTAGAGTGCCTCAACGATCAGGAATATGGATCTAACGTTCTCGTTTCGAACCGACGACTTTCGGTTCCGGAGCGACACGAACGCTCCATGATTCTCGATTATCTCGACACAGGTAAGAGACAGAGGAGAACAAGTGTATGGTTTTAGAGAGCCACGAGCACCAGGAATAAGGATCTACCGTTGTCATTTCGTTCCGTCGACATTCGGTTCCGGAGCGACACGAACGGGGACTTAGAATTTTTTCGCTCGGGCTCCGGAGCGACACGAACGGGGACTTAGAATTTTTTCGCTCGGGCTCCGGAGCGACACGATCGCTCCGTTATTCTACGTTCTCTCGGTCCACGGGCATCAGAGAGCAAAACAGCCTAATAGTTTTAGAGTGCCTCAACGATCAGGAATATGGATCTAACGTTCTCGTTTCGAACCGACGACTTTCGGTTCCGGAGCGACACGAACGCGCCATGATTCTCGATTATCTCGACACAGGTAAGAGACAGAGGAGAACAAGTGTATGGTTTTAGAGAGCCACGAGCACCAGGAATAAGGATCTACCGTTGTCATTTCGTTCCGTCGACATTCGGTTCCGGAGCGACACGAACGGGGACTTAGAATTTTTTCGCTCGGGCTCCGGAGCGACACGAACGGGGACTTAGAATGTTTTCGCTCGGGCTCCGGAGCGACACGATCGCTCCGTTATTCTACGTTCTCTCGGTCCACGGGCATCAGAGAGCAAAACAGCCTAATAGTTTTAGAGTGCCTCAACGATCAGGAATATGGATCTAACGTTCTCGTTTCGAACCGACGACTTTCGGTTCCGGAGCGACACGAACGCTCCATGATTCTCGATTATCTCGACACAGGTAAGAGACAGAGGAGAACAAGTGTATGGTTTTAGAGAGCCACGAGCACCAGGAATAAGGATCTACCGTTGTCATTTCGTTCCGTCGACATTCGGTTCCGGAGCGACACGAACGGGGACTTAGAATTTTTTCGCTCGGGCTCCGGAGCGACACGAACGGGGACTTAGAATTTTTTCGCTCGGGCTCCGGAGCGACACGATCGCTCCGTTATTCTACGTTCTCTCGGTCCACGGGCATCAGAGAGCAAAACAGCCTAATAGTTTTAGAGTGCCTCAACGATCAGGAATATGGATCTAACGTTCTCGTTTCGAACCGACGACTTTCGGTTCCGGAGCGACACGAACGCTCCATGATTCTCGATTATCTCGACACAGGTAAGAGACAGAGGAGAACAAGTGTATGGTTTTAGAGAGCCACGAGCACCAGGAATAAGGATCTACCGTTGTCATTTCGTTCCGTCGACATTCGGTTCCGGAGCGACACGAACGGGGACTTAGAATTTTTTCGCTCGGGCTCCGGAGCGACACGAACGGGGACTTAGAATTTTTTCGCTCGGGCTCCGGAGCGACACGATCGCTCCGTTATTCTACGTTCTCTCGGTCCACGGGCATCAGAGAGCAAAACAGCCTAATAGTTTTAGAGTGCCTCAACGATCAGGAATATGGATCTAACGTTCTCGTTTCGAACCGACGACTTTCGGTTCCGGAGCGACACGAACGCGCCATGATTCTCGATTATCTCGACACAGGTAAGAGACAGAGGAGAACAAGTGTATGGTTTTAGAGAGCCACGAGCACCAGGAATAAGGATCTGCCGTTGTCATTTCGTTCCGTCGACATTCGGTTCCGGAGCGACACGAACGGGGACTTAGAATTTTTTCGCTCGGGCTCCGGAGCGACACGAACGGGGACTTAGAATTTTTTCGCTCGGGCTCCGGAGCGACACGATCGCTCCGTTATTCTACGTTCTCTCGGTCCACGGGCATCAGAGAGCAAAACAGCCTAATAGTTTTAGAGTGCCTCAACGATCAGGAATATGGATCTAACGTTCTCGTTTCGAACCGACGACTTTCGGTTCCGGAGCGACACGAACGCGCCATGATTCTCGATCATCTCGACACAGGTAAGAGACAGAGGAGAACAAGTGTATGGTTTTAGAGAGCCACGAGCACCAGGAATAAGGATCTACCGTTGTCATTTCGTTCCGTCGACATTCGGTTCCGGAGCGACACGAACGGGGACTTAGAATTTTTTCGCTCGGGCTCCGGAGCGACACGAACGAGGACTTAGAATTTTTTCGCTCGGGCTCCGGAGCGACACGATCGCTCCGCTATTCTACGTTCTCTCGGTCCACGGGCATCAGAGAGCAAAACAGCCTAATAGTTTTAGAGTGCCTCAACGATCAGGAATATGGATCTAACGTTCTCGTTTCGAACCGACGACTTTCGGTTCCGGAGCGACACGAACGCGCCATGATTCTCGATTATCTCGACACAGGTAAGAGACAGAGGAGAACAAGTGTATGGTTTTAGAGAGCCACGAGCACCAGGAATAAGGATCTGCCGTTGTCATTTCGTTCCGTCGACATTCGGTTCCGGAGCGACACGAACGGGGACTTAGAATTTTTTCGCTCGGGCTCCGGAGCGACACGAACGGGGACTTAGAATTTTTTCGCTCGGGCTCCGGAGCGACACGATCGCTCCGTTATTCTACGTTCTCTCGGTCCACGGGCATCAGAGAGCAAAACAGCCTAATAGTTTTAGAGTGCCTCAACGATCAGGAATATGGATCTAACGTTCTCGTTTCGAACCGACGACTTTCGGTTCCGGAGCGACACGAACGCGCCATGATTCTCGATTATCTCGACACAGGTAAGAGACAGAGGAGAACAAGTGTATGGTTTTAGAGAGCCACGAGCACCAGGAATAAGGATCTACCGTTGTCATTTCGTTCCGTCGACATTCGGTTCCGGAGCGACACGAACGGGGACTTAGAATTTTTTCGCTCGGGCTCCGGAGCGACACGAACGGGGACTTAGAATTTTTTCGCTCGGGCTCCGGAGCGACACGATCGCTCCGTTATTCTACGTTCTCTCGGTCCACGGGCATCAGAGAGCAAAACAGCCTAATAGTTTTAGAGTGCCTCAACGATCAGGAATATGGATCTAACGTTCTCGTTTCGAACCGACGACTTTCGGTTCCGGAGCGACACGAACGCGCCATGATTCTCGATTATCTCGACACAGGTAAGAGACAGAGGAGAACAAGTGTATGGTTTTAGAGAGCCACGAGCACCAGGAATAAGGATCTACCGTTGTCATTTCGTTCCGTCGACATTCGGTTCCGGAGCGACACGAACGGGGACTTAGAATTTTTTCGCTCGGGCTCCGGAGCGACACGAACGGGGACTTAGAATTTTTTCGCTCGGGCTCCGGAGCGACACGATCGCTCCGTTATTCTACGTTCTCTCGGTCCACGGGCATCAGAGAGCAAAACAGCCTAATAGTTTTAGAGTGCCTCAACGATCAGGAATATGGATCTAACGTTCTCGTTTCGAACCGACGACTTTCGGTTCCGGAGCGACACGAACGCTCCATGATTCTCGATTATCTCGACACAGGTAAGAGACAGAGGAGAACAAGTGTATGGTTTTAGAGAGCCACGAGCACCAGGAATAAGGATCTACCGTTGTCATTTCGTTCCGTCGACATTCGGTTCCGGAGCGACACGAACGGGGACTTAGAATTTTTTCGCTCGGGCTCCGGAGCGACACGAACGGGGACTTAGAATTTTTTCGCTCGGGCTCCGGAGCGACACGATCGCTCCGTTATTCTACGTTCTCTCGGTCCACAGGCATCAGAGAGCAAAACAGCCTAATAGTTTTAGAGTGCCTCAACGATCAGGAATATGGATCTAACGTTCTCGTTTCGAACCGACGACTTTCGGTTCCGGAGCGACACGAACGCTCCATGATTCTCGATTATCTCGACACAGGTAAGAGACAGAGGAGAACAAGCGTATGGTTTTAGAGAGCCACGAGCACCAGGAATAAGGATCTACCGTTGTCATTTCGTTCCGTCGACATTCGGTTCCGGAGCGACACGAACGGGGACTTAGAATTTTTTCGCTCGGGCTCCGGAGCGACACGAACGGGGACTTAGAATTTTTTCGCTCGGGCTCCGGAGCGACACGAACGGGGACTTAGAATTTTTTCGCTCGGGCTCCGGAGCGACACGATCGCTCCGTTATTCTACGTTCTCTCGGTCCACGGGCATCAGAGAGCAAAACAGCCTAATAGTTTTAGAGTGCCTCAACGATCAGGAATATGGATCTAACGTTCTCGTTTCGAACCGACGACTTTCGGTTCCGGAGCGACACGAACGCTCCATGATTCTCGATTATCTCGACACAGGTAAGAGACAGAGGAGAACAAGTGTATGGTTTTAGAGAGCCACGCGCACCAGGAATAAGGATCTACCGTTGTCATTTCGTTCCGTCGACATTCGGTTCCGGAGCGACACGAACGGGGACTTAGAATTTTTTCGCTCGGGCTCCGGAGCGACACGAACGGGGACTTAGAATTTTTTCGCTCGGGCTCCGAAGCGACACGATCGCTCCGTTATTCTACGTTCTCTCGGTCCACGGGCATCAGAGAGCAAAACAGCCTAATAGTTTTAGAGTGCCTCAACGATCAGGAATATGGATCTAACGTTCTCGTTTCGAACCGACGACTTTCGGTTCCGGAGCGACACGAACGCTCCATGATTCTCGATTATCTCGACACAGGTAAGAGACAGAGGAGAACAAGTGTATGGTTTTAGAGAGCCACGAGCACCAGGAATAAGGATCTACCGTTGTCATTTCGTTCCGTCGACATTCGGTTCCGGAGCGACACGAACGGGGACTTAGAATTTTTTCGCTCGGGCTCCGGAGCGACACGAACGGGGACTTAGAATTTTTTCGCTCGGGCTCCGGAGCGACACGATCGCTCCGTTATTCTACGTTCTCTCGGTCCACGGGCATCAGAGAGCAAAACAGCCTAATAGTTTTAGAGTGCCTCAACGATCAGGAATATGGATCTAACGTTCTCGTTTCGAACCGACGACTTTCGGTTCCGGAGCGACACGAACGCGCCATGATTCTCGATCATCTCGACACAGGTAAGAGACAGAGGAGAACAAGTGTATGGTTTTAGAGAGCCACGAGCACCAGGAATAAGGATCTACCGTTGTCATTTCGTTCCGTCGACATTCGGTTCCGGAGCGACACGAACGGGGACTTAGAATTTTTTCGCTCGGGCTCCGGAGCGACACGAACGGGGACTTAGAATTTTTTCGCTCGGGCTCCGGAGCGACACGATCGCTCCGTTATTCTACGTTCTCTCGGTCCACGGGCATCAGAGAGCAAAACAGCCTAATAGTTTTAGAGTGCCTCAACGATCAGGAATATGGATCTAACGTTCTCGTTTCGAACCGACGACTTTCGGTTCCGGAGCGACACGAACGCGCCATGTTTCTCGATTATCTCGACACAGGTAAGAGACAGAGGAGAACAAGTGTATGGTTTTAGAGAGCCACGAGCACCAGGAATAAGGATCTACCGTTGTCATTTCGTTCCGTCGACATTCGGTTCCGGAGCGACACGAACGGGGACTTAGAATTTTTTCGCTCGGGCTCCGGAGCGACACGAACGGGGACTTAGAATTTTTTCGCTCGGGCTCCGGAGCGACACGATCGCTCCGTTATTCTACGTTCTCTCGGTCCACGGGCATCAGAGAGCAAAACAGCCTAATAGTTTTAGAGTGCCTCAACGATCAGGAATATGGATCTAACGTTCTCGTTTCGAACCGACGACTTTCGGTTCCGGAGCGACACGAACGCTCCATGATTCTCGATTATCTCGACACAGGTAAGAGACAGAGGAGAACAAGTGTATGGTTTTAGAGAGCCACGAGCACCAGGAATAAGGATCTACCGTTGTCATTTCGTTCCGTCGACATTCGGTTCCGGAGCGACACGAACGGGGACTTAGAATTTTTTCGCTCGGGCTCCGGAGCGACACGATCGCTCCGTTATTCTACGTTCTCTCGGTCCACGGGCATCAGAGAGCAAAACAGCCTAATAGTTTTAGAGTGCCTCAACGATCAGGAATATGGATCTAACGTTCTCGTTTCGAACCGACGACTTTCGGTTCCGGAGCGACACGAACGCTCCATGATTCTCGATTATCTCGACACAGGTAAGAGACAGAGGAGAACAAGTGTATGGTTTTAGAGAGCCACGAGCACCAGGAATAAGGATCTACCGTTGTCATTTCGTTCCGTCGACATTCGGTTCCGGAGCGACACGAACGGGGACTTAGAATTTTTTCGCTCGGGCTCCGGAGCGACACGAACGGGGACTTAGAATTTTTTCGCTCGGGCTCCGGAGCGACACGATCGCTCCGTTATTCTACGTTCTCTCGGTCCACGGGCATCAGAGAGCAAAACAGCCTAATAGTTTTAGAGTGCCTCAACGATCAGGAATATGGATCTAACGTTCTCGTTTCGAACCGACGGCTTTCGGTTCCGGAGCGACACGAACGCTCCATGATTCTCGATTATCTCGACACAGGTAAGAGACAGAGGAGAACAAGTGTATGGTTTTAGAGAGCCACGAGCACCAGGAATAAGGATCTACCGTTGTCATTTCGTTCCGTCGACATTCGGTTCCGGAGCGACACGAACGGGGACTTAGAATTTTTTCGCTCGGGCTCCGGAGCGACACGAACGGGGACTTAGAATTTTTTCGCTCGGGCTCCGGAGCGACACGATCGCTCCGTTATTCTACGTTCTCTCGGTCCACGGGCATCAGAGAGCAAAACAGCCTAATAGTTTTAGAGTGCCTCAACGATCAGGAATATGGATCTAACGTTCTCGTTTCGAACCGACGACTTTCGGTTCCGGAGCGACACGAACGCTCCATGATTCTCGATTATCTCGACACAGGTAAGAGACAGAGGAGAACAAGTGTATGGTTTTAGAGAGCCACGAGCACCAGGAATAAGGATCTACCGTTGTCATTTCGTTCCGTCGACATTCGGTTCCGGAGCGACACGAACGGGGACTTAGAATTTTTTCGCTCGGGCTCCGGAGCGACACGAACGGGGAGTTAGAATTTTTTCGCTCGGGCTCCGGAGCGACACGATCGCTCCGTTATTCTACGTTCTCTCGGTCCACGGGCATCAGAGAGCAAAACAGCCTAATAGTTTTAGAGTGCCTCAACGATCAGGAATATGGATCTAACGTTCTCGTTTCGAACCGACGACTTTCGGTTCCGGAGCGACACGAACGCTCTATGATTCTCGATTATCTCGACACAGGTAAGAGACAGAGGAGAACAAGTGTATGGTTTTAGAGAGCCACGAGCACCAGGAATAAGGATCTACCGTTGTCATTTCGTTCCGTCGACATTCGGTTCCGGAGCGACACGAACGGGGACTTAGAATTTTTTCGCTCGGGCTCCGGAGCGACACGAACGGGGACTTAGAATTTTTTCGCTCGGGCTCCGGAGCGACACGATCGCTCCGTTATTCTACGTTCTCTCGGTCCACGGGCATCAGAGAGCAAAACAGCCTAATAGTTTTAGAGTGCCTCAACGATCAGGAATATGGATCTAACGTTCTCGTTTCGAACCGACGACTTTCGGTTCCGGAGCGACACGAACGCGCCATGATTCTCGATCATCTCGACACAGGTAAGAGACAGAGGAGAACAAGTGTATGGTTTTAGAGAGCCACGAGCACCAGGAATAAGGATCTACCGTTGTCATTTCGTTCCGTCGACATTCGGTTCCGGAGCGACACGAACGGGGACTTAGAATTTTTTCGCTCGGGCTCCGGAGCGACACGAACGGGGACTTAGAATTTTTTCGCTCGGGCTCCGGAGCGACACGATCGCTCCGTTATTCTACGTTCTCTCGGTCCACGGGCATCAGAGAGCAAAACAGCCTAATAGTTTTAGAGTGCCTCAACGATCAGGAATATGGATCTAACGTTCTCGTTTCGAACCGACGACTTTCGGTTCCGGAGCGACACGAACGCGCCATGTTTCTCGATTATCTCGACACAGGTAAGAGACAGAGGAGAACAAGTGTATGGTTTTAGAGAGCCACGAGCACCAGGAATAAGGATCTACCGTTGTCATTTCGTTCCGTCGACATTCGGTTCCGGAGCGACACGAACGGGGACTTAGAATTTTTTCGCTCGGGCTCCGGAGCGACACGAACGGGGACTTAGAATTTTTTCGCTCGGGCTCCGGAGCGACACGATCGCTCCGTTATTCTACGTTCTCTCGGTCCACGGGCATCAGAGAGCAAAACAGCCTAATAGTTTTAGAGTGCCTCAACGATCAGGAATATGGATCTAACGTTCTCGTTTCGAACCGACGACTTTCGGTTCCGGAGCGACACGAACGCTCCATGATTCTCGATTATCTCGACACAGGTAAGAGACAGAGGAGAACAAGTGTATGGTTTTAGAGAGCCACGAGCACCAGGAATAAGGATCTACCGTTGTCATTTCGTTCCGTCGACATTCGGTTCCGGAGCGACACGAACGGGGACTTAGAATTTTTTCGCTCGGGCTCCGGAGCGACACGATCGCTCCGTTATTCTACGTTCTCTCGGTCCACGGGCATCAGAGAGCAAAACAGCCTAATAGTTTTAGAGTGCCTCAACGATCAGGAATATGGATCTAACGTTCTCGTTTCGAACCGACGACTTTCGGTTCCGGAGCGACACGAACGCTCCATGATTCTCGATTATCTCGACACAGGTAAGAGACAGAGGAGAACAAGTGTATGGTTTTAGAGAGCCACGAGCACCAGGAATAAGGATCTACCGTTGTCATTTCGTTCCGTCGACATTCGGTTCCGGAGCGACACGAACGGGGACTTAGAATTTTTTCGCTCGGGCTCCGGAGCGACACGAACGGGGACTTAGAATTTTTTCGCTCGGGCTCCGGAGCGACACGATCGCTCCGTTATTCTACGTTCTCTCGGTCCACGGGCATCAGAGAGCAAAACAGCCTAATAGTTTTAGAGTGCCTCAACGATCAGGAATATGGATCTAACGTTCTCGTTTCGAACCGACGGCTTTCGGTTCCGGAGCGACACGAACGCTCCATGATTCTCGATTATCTCGACACAGGTAAGAGACAGAGGAGAACAAGTGTATGGTTTTAGAGAGCCACGAGCACCAGGAATAAGGATCTACCGTTGTCATTTCGTTCCGTCGACATTCGGTTCCGGAGCGACACGAACGGGGACTTAGAATTTTTTCGCTCGGGCTCCGGAGCGACACGAACGGGGACTTAGAATTTTTTCGCTCGGGCTCCGGAGCGACACGATCGCTCCGTTATTCTACGTTCTCTCGGTCCACGGGCATCAGAGAGCAAAACAGCCTAATAGTTTTAGAGTGCCTCAACGATCAGGAATATGGATCTAACGTTCTCGTTTCGAACCGACGACTTTCGGTTCCGGAGCGACACGAACGCTCCATGATTCTCGATTATCTCGACACAGGTAAGAGACAGAGGAGAACAAGTGTATGGTTTTAGAGAGCCACGAGCACCAGGAATAAGGATCTACCGTTGTCATTTCGTTCCGTCGACATTCGGTTCCGGAGCGACACGAACGGGGACTTAGAATTTTTTCGCTCGGGCTCCGGAGCGACACGAACGGGGAGTTAGAATTTTTTCGCTCGGGCTCCGGAGCGACACGATCGCTCCGTTATTCTACGTTCTCTCGGTCCACGGGCATCAGAGAGCAAAACAGCCTAATAGTTTTAGAGTGCCTCAACGATCAGGAATATGGATCTAACGTTCTCGTTTCGAACCGACGACTTTCGGTTCCGGAGCGACACGAACGCTCTATGATTCTCGATTATCTCGACACAGGTAAGAGACAGAGGAGAACAAGTGTATGGTTTTAGAGAGCCACGAGCACCAGGAATAAGGATCTACCGTTGTCATTTCGTTCCGTCGACATTCGGTTCCGGAGCGACACGAACGGGGACTTAGAATTTTTTCGCTCGGGCTCCGGAGCGACACGAACGGGGACTTAGAATTTTTTCGCTCGGGCTCCGGAGCGACACGATCGCTCCGTTATTCTACGTTCTCTCGGTCCACGGGCATCAGAGAGCAAAACAGCCTAATAGTTTTAGAGTGCCTCAACGATCAGGAATATGGATCTAACGTTCTCGTTTCGAACCGACGACTTTCGGTTCAGGAGCGACACGAACGCTCCATGATTCTCGATTATCTCGACACAGGTAAGAGACAGAGGAGAACAAGTGTATGGTTTTAGAGAGCCACGAGCACCAGGAATAAGGATCTACCGTTGTCATTTCGTTCCGTCGACATTCGGTTCCGGAGCGACACGAACGGGGACTTAGAATTTTTTCGCTCGGGCTCCGGAGCGACACGAACGGGGAGTTAGAATTTTTTCGCTCGGGCTCCGGAGCGACACGATCGCTCCGTTATTCTACGTTCTCTCGGTCCACGGGCATCAGAGAGCAAAACAGCCTAATAGTTTTAGAGTGCCTCAACGATCAGGAATATGGATCTAACGTTCTCGTTTCGAACCGACGACTTTCGGTTCAGGAGCGACACGAACGCTCCATGATTCTCGATTATCTCGACACAGGTAAGAGACAGAGGAGAACAAGTGTATGGTTTTAGAGAGCCACGAGCACCAGGAATAAGGATCTACCGTTGTCATTTCGTTCCGTCGACATTCGGTTCCGGAGCGACACGAACGGGGACTTAGAATTTTTTCGCTCGGGCTCCGGAGCGACACGAACGGGGACTTAGAATTTTTTCGCTCGGGCTCCGGAGCGACACGATCGCTCCGTTATTCTACGTTCTCTCGGTCCACGGGCATCAGAGAGCAAAACAGCCTAATAGTTTTAGAGTGCCTCAACGATCAGGAGTATGGATCTAACGTTCTCGTTTCGAACCGACGACTTTCGGTTCCGGAGCGACACGAACGCTCCATGATTCTCGATTATCTCGACACAGGTAAGAGACAGAGGAGAACAAGTGTATGGTTTTAGAGAGCCACGAGCACCAGGAATAAGGATCTACCGTTGTCATTTCGTTCCGTCGACATTCGGTTCCGGAGCGACACGAACGGGGACTTAGAATTTTTTCGCTCGGGCTCCGGAGCGACACGAACGGGGACTTAGAATTTTTTCGCTCGGGCTCCGGAGCGACACGATCGCTCCGTTATTCTACGTTCTCTCGGTCCACGGGCATCAGAGAGCAAAACAGCCTAATAGTTTTAGAGTGCCTCAACGATCAGGAATATGGATCTAACGTTCTCGTTTCGAACCGACGACTTTCGGTTCCGGAGCGACACGAACGCTCCATGATTCTCGATTATCTCGACACAGGTAAGAGACAGAGGAGAACAAGTGTATGGTTTTAGAGAGCCACGAGCACCAGGAATAAGGATCTACCGTTGTCATTTCGTTCCGTCGACATTCGGTTCCGGAGCGACACGAACGGGGACTTAGAATTTTTTCGCTCGGGCTCCGGAGCGACACGAACGGGGACTTAGAATTTTTTCGCTCGGGCTCCGGAGCGACACGATCGCTCCGTTATTCTACGTTCTCTCGGTCCACGGGCATCAGAGAGCAAAACAGCCTAATAGTTTTAGAGTGCCTCAACGATCAGGAATATGGATCTAACGTTCTCGTTTCGAACCGACGACTTTCGGTTCCGGAGCGACACGAACGCTCCATGATTCTCGATTATCTCGACACAGGTAAGAGACAGAGGAGAACAAGTGTATGGTTTTAGAGAGCCACGAGCACCAGGAATAAGGATCTACCGTTGTCATTTCGTTCCGTCGACATTCGGTTCCGGAGCGACACGAACGGGGACTTAGAATTTTTTCGCTCGGGCTCCGGAGCGACACGAACGGGGACTTAGAATTTTTTCGCTCGGGCTCCGGAGCGACACGATCGCTCCGTTATTCTACGTTCTCTCGGTCCACGGGCATCAGAGAGCAAAACAGCCTAATAGTCTTAGAGTGCCTCAACGATCAGGAATATGGATCTAACGTTCTCGTTTCGAACCGACGACTTTCGGTTCCGGAGCGACACGAACGCTCCATGATTCTCGATTATCTCGACACAGGTAAGAGACAGAGGAGAACAAGTGTATGGTTTTAGAGAGCCACGAGCACCAGGAATAAGGATCTACCGTTGTCATTTCGTTCCGTCGACATTCGGTTCCGGAGCGACACGAACGGGGACTTAGAATTTTTTCGCTCGGGCTCCGGAGCGACACGAACGGGGACTTAGAATTTTTTCGCTCGGGCTCCGGAGCGACACGATCGCTCCGTTATTCTACGTTCTCTCGGTCCACGGGCATCAGAGAGCAAAACAGCCTAATAGTTTTAGAGTGCCTCAACGATCAGGAATATGGATCTAACGTTCTCGTTTCGAACCGACGACTTTCGGTTCCGGAGCGACACGAACGCGCCATGATTCTCGATTATCTCGACACAGGTAAGAGACAGAGGAGAACAAGTGTATGGTTTTAGAGAGCCACGAGCACCAGGAATAAGGATCTACCGTTGTCATTTCGTTCCGTCGACATTCGGTTCCGGAGCGACACGAACGGGGACTTAGAATTTTTTCGCTCGGGCTCCGGAGCGACACGAACGGGGACTTAGAATGTTTTCGCTCGGGCTCCGGAGCGACACGATCGCTCCGTTATTCTACGTTCTCTCGGTCCACGGGCATCAGAGAGCAAAACAGCCTAATAGTTTTAGAGTGCCTCAACGATCAGGAATATGGATCTAACGTTCTCGTTTCGAACCGACGACTTTCGGTTCCGGAGCGACACGAACGCTCCATGATTCTCGATTATCTCGACACAGGTAAGAGACAGAGGAGAACAAGTGTATGGTTTTAGAGAGCCACGAGCACCAGGAATAAGGATCTACCGTTGTCATTTCGTTCCGTCGACATTCGGTTCCGGAGCGACACGAACGGGGACTTAGAATTTTTTCGCTCGGGCTCCGGAGCGACACGAACGGGGACTTAGAATTTTTTCGCTCGGGCTCCGGAGCGACACGATCGCTCCGTTATTCTACGTTCTCTCGGTCCACGGGCATCAGAGAGCAAAACAGCCTAATAGTTTTAGAGTGCCTCAACGATCAGGAATATGGATCTAACGTTCTCGTTTCGAACCGACGACTTTCGGTTCCGGAGCGACACGAACGCTCCATGATTCTCGATTATCTCGACACAGGTAAGAGACAGAGGAGAACAAGTGTATGGTTTTAGAGAGCCACGAGCACCAGGAATAAGGATCTACCGTTGTCATTTCGTTCCGTCGACATTCGGTTCCGGAGCGACACGAACGGGGACTTAGAATTTTTTCGCTCGGGCTCCGGAGCGACACGAACGGGGACTTAGAATTTTTTCGCTCGGGCTCCGGAGCGACACGATCGCTCCGTTATTCTACGTTCTCTCGGTCCACGGGCATCAGAGAGCAAAACAGCCTAATAGTTTTAGAGTGCCTCAACGATCAGGAATATGGATCTAACGTTCTCGTTTCGAACCGACGACTTTCGGTTCCGGAGCGACACGAACGCTCCATGATTCTCGATTATCTCGACACAGGTAAGAGACAGAGGAGAACAAGTGTATGGTTTTAGAGAGCCACGAGCACCAGGAATAAGGATCTACCGTTGTCATTTCGTTCCGTCGACATTCGGTTCCGGAGCGACACGAACGGGGACTTAGAATTTTTTCGCTCGGGCTCCGGAGCGACACGAACGGGGACTTAGAATTTTTTCGCTCGGGCTCCGGAGCGACACGATCGCTCCGTTATTCTACGTTCTCTCGGTCCACGGGCATCAGAGAGCAAAACAGCCTAATAGTTTTAGAGTGCCTCAACGATCAGGAATATGGATCTAACGTTCTCGTTTCGAACCGACGACTTTCGGTTCCGGAGCGACACGAACGCGCCATGATTCTCGATTATCTCGACACAGGTAAGAGACAGAGGAGAACAAGTGTATGGTTTTAGAGAGCCACGAGCACCAGGAATAAGGATCTGCCGTTGTCATTTCGTTCCGTCGACATTCGGTTCCGGAGCGACACGAACGGGGACTTAGAATTTTTTCGCTCGGGCTCCGGAGCGACACGAACGGGGACTTAGAATTTTTTCGCTCGGGCTCCGGAGCGACACGATCGCTCCGTTATTCTACGTTCTCTCGGTCCACGGGCATCAGAGAGCAAAACAGCCTAATAGTTTTAGAGTGCCTCAACGATCAGGAATATGGATCTAACGTTCTCGTTTCGAACCGACGACTTTCGGTTCCGGAGCGACACGAACGCGCCATGATTCTCGATCATCTCGACACAGGTAAGAGACAGAGGAGAACAAGTGTATGGTTTTAGAGAGCCACGAGCACCAGGAATAAGGATCTACCGTTGTCATTTCGTTCCGTCGACATTCGGTTCCGGAGCGACACGAACGGGGACTTAGAATTTTTTCGCTCGGGCTCCGGAGCGACACGAACGGGGACTTAGAATTTTTTCGCTCGGGCTCCGGAGCGACACGATCGCTCCGTTATTCTACGTTCTCTCGGTCCACGGGCATCAGAGAGCAAAACAGCCTAATAGTTTTAGAGTGCCTCAACGATCAGGAATATGGATCTAACGTTCTCGTTTCGAACCGACGACTTTCGGTTCCGGAGCGACACGAACGCTCCATGATTCTCGATTATCTCGACACAGGTAAGAGACAGAGGAGAACAAGTGTATGGTTTTAGAGAGCCACGAGCACAAGGAATAAGGATCTACCGTTGTCATTTCGTTCCGTCGACATTCGGTTCCGGAGCGACACGAACGGGGACTTAGAATTTTTTCGCTCGGGCTCCGGAGCGACACGAACGGCGACTTAGAATTTTTTCGCTCGGGCACCGGAGCGACACGATCGCTCCGTTATTCTACGTTCTCTCGGTCCACGGGCATCAGAGAGCAAAACAGCCTAATAGTTTTAGAGTGCCTCAACGATCAGGAATATGGATCTAACGTTCTCGTTTCGAACCGACGACTTTCGGTTCCGGAGCGACACGAACGCTCCATGATTCTCGATTATCTCGACACAGGTAAGAGACAGAGGAGAACAAGTGTATGGTTTTAGAGAGCCACGAGCACCAGGAATAAGGATCTACCGTTGTCCTTTCCTTCCGTCGACATTCGGTTCCGGAGCGACACGAACGGGGACTTAGAATTTTTTCGCTCGGGCTCCGGAGCGACACGAACGGGGACTTAGAATTTTTTCGCTCGGGCTCCGGAGCGACACGATCGCTCCGTTATTCTACGTTCTCTCGGTCCACGGGCATCAGAGAGCAAAACAGCCTAATAGTTTTAGAGTGCCTCAACGATCAGGAATATGGATCTAACGTTCTCGTTTCGAACCGACGACTTTCGGTTCCGGAGCGACACGAACGCTCCATGATTCTCGATTATCTCGACACAGGTAAGAGACAGAGGAGAACAAGTGTATGGTTTTAGAGAGCCACGAGCACCAGGAATAAGGATCTACCGTTGTCATTTCGTTCCGTCGACATTCGGTTCCGGAGCGACACGAACGGGGACTTAGAATTTTTTCGCTCGGGCTCCGGAGCGACACGAACGGGGACTTAGAATTTTTTCGCTCGGGCTCCGGAGCGACACGATCGCTCCGTTATTCTACGTTCTCTCGGTCCACAGGCATCAGAGAGCAAAACAGCCTAATAGTTTTAGAGTGCCTCAACGATCAGGAATATGGATCTAACGTTCTCGTTTCGAACCGACGACTTTCGGTTCCGGAGCGACACGAACGCTCCATGATTCTCGATTATCTCGACACAGGTAAGAGACAGAGGAGAACAAGCGTATGGTTTTAGAGAGCCACGAGCACCAGGAATAAGGATCTACCGTTGTCATTTCGTTCCGTCGACATTCGGTTCCGGAGCGACACGAACGGGGACTTAGAATTTTTTCGCTCGGGCTCCGGAGCGACACGAACGGGGACTTAGAATTTTTTCGCTCGGGCTCCGGAGCGACACGAACGGGGACTTAGAATTTTTTCGCTCGGGCTCCGGAGCGACACGATCGCTCCGTTATTCTACGTTCTCTCGGTCCACGGGCATCAGAGAGCAAAACAGCCTAATAGTTTTAGAGTGCCTCAACGATCAGGAATATGGATCTAACGTTCTCGTTTCGAACCGACGACTTTCGGTTCCGGAGCGACACGAACGCTCCATGATTCTCGATTATCTCGACACAGGTAAGAGACAGAGGAGAACAAGTGTATGGTTTTAGAGAGCCACGAGCACCAGGAATAAGGATCTACCGTTGTCATTTCGTTCCGTCGACATTCGGTTCCGGAGCGACACGAACGGGGACTTAGAATTTTTTCGCTCGGGCTCCGGAGCGACACGAACGGGGACTTAGAATTTTTTCGCTCGGGCTCCGAAGCGACACGATCGCTCCGTTATTCTACGTTCTCTCGGTCCACGGGCATCAGAGAGCAAAACAGCCTAATAGTTTTAGAGTGCCTTAACGATCAGGAATATGGATCTAACGTTCTCGTTTCGAACCGACGACTTTCGGTTCCGGAGCGACACGAACGCTCCATGATTCTCGATTATCTCGACACAGGTAAGAGACAGAGGAGAACAAGTGTATGGTTTTAGAGAGCCACGAGCACCAGGAATAAGGATCTACCGTTGTCATTTCGTTCCGTCGACATTCGGTTCCGGAGCGACACGAACGGGGACTTAGAATTTTTTCGCTCGGGCTCCGGAGCGACACGAACGGGGACTTAGAATTTTTTCGCTCGGGCTCCGGAGCGACACGATCGCTCCGTTATTCTACGTTCTCTCGGTCCACGGGCATCAGAGAGCAAAACAGCCTAATAGTTTTAGAGTGCCTCAACGATCAGGAATATGGATCTAACGTTCTCGTTTCGAACCGACGACTTTCGGTTCCGGAGCGACACGAACGCGCCATGATTCTCGATTATCTCGACACAGGTAAGAGACAGAGGAGAACAAGTGTATGGTTTTAGAGAGCCACGAGCACCAGGAATAAGGATCTGCCGTTGTCATTTCGTTCCGTCGACATTCGGTTCCGGAGCGACACGAACGGGGACTTAGAATTTTTTCGCTCGGGCTCCGGAGCGACACGAACGGGGACTTAGAATTTTTTCGCTCGGGCTCCGGAGCGACACGATCGCTCCGTTATTCTACGTTCTCTCGGTCCACGGGCATCAGAGAGCAAAACAGCCTAATAGTTTTAGAGTGCCTCAACGATCAGGAATATGGATCTAACGTTCTCGTTTCGAACCGACGACTTTCGGTTCCGGAGCGACACGAACGCGCCATGATTCTCGATCATCTCGACACAGGTAAGAGACAGAGGAGAACAAGTGTATGGTTTTAGAGAGCCACGAGCACCAGGAATAAGGATCTACCGTTGTCATTTCGTTCCGTCGACATTCGGTTCCGGAGCGACACGAACGGGGACTTAGAATTTTTTCGCTCGGGCTCCGGAGCGACACGAACGGGGACTTAGAATTTTTTCGCTCGGGCTCCGGAGCGACACGATCGCTCCGTTATTCTACGTTCTCTCGGTCCACGGGCATCAGAGAGCAAAACAGCCTAATAGTTTTAGAGTGCCTCAACGATCAGGAATATGGATCTAACGTTCTCGTTTCGAACCGACGACTTTCGGTTCCGGAGCGACACGAACGCTCCATGATTCTCGATTATCTCGACACAGGTAAGAGACAGAGGAGAACAAGTGTATGGTTTTAGAGAGCCACGAGCACCAGGAATAAGGATCTACCGTTGTCATTTCGTTCCGTCGACATTCGGTTCCGGAGCGACACGAACGGGGACTTAGAATTTTTTCGCTCGGGCTCCGGAGCGACACGAACGGGGACTTAGAATTTTTTCGCTCGGGCTCCGGAGCGACACGATCGCTCCGTTATTCTACGTTCTCTCGGTCCACGGGCATCAGAGAGCAAAACAGCCTAATAGTTTTAGAGTGCCTCAACGATCAGGAATATGGATCTAACGTTCTCGTTTCGAACCGACGACTTTCGGTTCCGGAGCGACACGAACGCTCCATGATTCTCGATTATCTCGACACAGGTAAGAGACAGAGGAGAACAAGTGTATGGTTTTAGAGAGCCACGAGCACCAGGAATAAGGATCTACCGTTGTCATTTCGTTCCGTCGACATTCGGTTCCGGAGCGACACGAACGGGGACTTAGAATTTTTTCGCTCGGGCTCCGGAGCGACACGATCGCTCCGTTATTCTACGTTCTGTCGGTCCACGGGCATCAGAGAGCAAAACAGCCTAATAGTTTTAGAGTGCCTCAACGATCAGGAATATGGATCTAACGTTCTCGTTTCGAACCGACGACTTTCGGTTCCGGAGCGACACGAACGCTCCATGATTCTCGATTATCTCGACACAGGTAAGAGACAGAGGAGAACAAGTGTATGGTTTTAGAGAGCCACGAGCACCAGGAATAAGGATCTACCGTTGTCATTTCGTTCCGTCGACATTCGGTTCCGGAGCGACACGAACGGGGACTTAGAATTTTTTCGCTCGGGCTCCGGAGCGACACGAACGGGGATTTAGAATTTTTTCGCTCGGGCTCCGGAACGACACGATCGCTCCGTTATTCTACGTTCTCTCGGTCCACGGGCATCAGAGAGCAAAACAGCCTAATAGTTTTAGAGTGCCTCAACGATCAGGAATATGGATCTAACGTTCTCGTTTCGAACCGACGACTTTCGGTTCCGGAGCGACACGAACGCTCCATGATTCTCGATTATCTCGACACAGGTAAGAGACAGAGGAGAACAAGTGTATGGTTTTAGAGAGCCACGAGCACCAGGAATAAGGATCTACCGTTGTCATTTCGTTCCGTCGACATTCGGTTCCGGAGCGACACGAACGGGGACTTAGAATTTTTTCGCTCGGACTCCGGAGCGACATGAACGGGGACTTAGAATTTTTTCGCTCGGGCTCCGGAGCGACACGATCGCTCCGTTATTCTACGTTCTCTCGGTCCACGGGCATCAGAGAGCAAAACAGCCTAATAGTTTTAGAGTGCCTCAACGATCAGGAATATGGATCTAACGTTCTCGTTTCGAACCGACGACTTTCGGTTCCGGAGCGACACGAACGCTCCATGATTCTCGATTATCTCGACACAGGTAAGAGACAGAGGAGAACAAGTGTATGGTTTTAGAGAGCCACGAGCACCAGGAATAAGGATCTACCGTTGTCATTTCGTTCCGTCGACATTCGGTTCCGGAGCGACACGAACGGGGACTTAGAATTTTTTCGCTCGGGCTCCGGAGCGACACGAACGGGGACTTAGAATTTTTTCGCTCGGGCTCCGGAGCGACACGATCGCTCCGTTATTCTACGTTCTCTCGGTCCACGGGCATCAGAGAGCAAAACAGCCTAATAGTTTTAGAGTGCCTCAACGATCAGGAATATGGATCTAACGTTCTCGTTTCGAACCGACGACTTTCGGTTCCGGAGCGACACGAACGCGCCATGATTCTCGATTATCTCGACACAGGTAAGAGACAGAGGAGAACAAGTGTATGGTTTTAGAGAGCCACGAGCACCAGGAATAAGGATCTACCGTTGTCATTTCGTTCCGTCGACATTCGGT
This sequence comes from Calliopsis andreniformis, assembly GCF_051401765.1. Classification (NCBI taxonomy): domain Eukaryota; kingdom Metazoa; phylum Arthropoda; class Insecta; order Hymenoptera; family Andrenidae; genus Calliopsis; species Calliopsis andreniformis. Next base: position 25,549 of record NW_027480819.1, read on the forward strand.
TCCGGAGCGACAGGAACGGGGACTTAGAATTTTTTCGCTCGGGCTCCGGAGCGACACGAACGGGGACTTAGAATTTTTTCGCTCGGGCTCCGGAGCGACACGATCGCTCCGTTATTCTACGTTCTCTCGGTCCACGGGCATCAGAGAGCAAAACAGCCTAATAGTTTTAGAGTGCCTCAACGATCAGGAATATGGATCTAACGTTCTCGTTTCGAACCGACGACTTTCGGTTCCGGAGCGACACGAACGCTCCATGATTCTCGATTATCTCGACACAGGTAAGAGACAGAGGAGAACAAGTGTATGGTTTTAGAGAGCCACGAGCACCAGGAATAAGGATCTACCGTTGTCATTTCGTTCCGTCGACATTCGGTTCCGGAGCGACACGAACGGGGACTTAGAATTTTTTCGCTCGGGCTCCGGAGCGACACGAACGGGGACTTAGAATTTTTTCGCTCGGGCTCCGGAGCGACACGATCGCTCCGTTATTCTACGTTCTCTCGGTCCACGGGCATCAGAGAGCAAAACAGCCTAATAGTTTTAGAGTGCCTCAACGATCAGGAATATGGATCTAACGTTCTCGTTTCGAACCGACGACTTTCGGTTCCGGAGCGACACGAACGCGCCATGTTTCTCGATTATCTCGACACAGGTAAGAGACAGAGGAGAACAAGTGTATGGTTTTAGAGAGCCACGAGCACCAGGAATAAGGATCTACCGTTGTCATTTCGTTCCGTCGACATTCGGTTTCGGAGCGACACGAACGGGGACTTAGAATTTTTTCGCTCGGGCTCCGGAGCGACACGAACGGGGACTTAGAATTTTTTCGCTCGGGCTCCGGAGCGACACGATCGCTCCGTTATTCTACGTTCTCTCGGTCCACGGGCATCAGAGAGCAAAACAGCCTAATAGTTTTAGAGTGCCTCAACGATCAGGAATATGGATCTAACGTTCTCGTTTCGAACCGACGACTTTCGGTTCCGGAGCGACACGAACGCGCCATGATTCTCGATCATCTCGACACAGGTAAGAGACAGAGGAGAACAAGTGTATGGTTTTAGAGAGCCACGAGCACCAGGAATAAGGATCTACCGTTGTCATTTCGTTCCGTCGACATTCGGTTCCGGAGCGACACGAACGGGGACTTAGAATTTTTTCGCTCGGGCTCCGGAGCGACACGAACGGGGACTTAGAATTTTTTCGCTCGGGCTCCGGAGCGACACGATCGCTCCGTTATTCTACGTTCTCTCGGTCCACGGGCATCAGAGAGCAAAACAGCCTAATAGTTTTAGAGTGCCTCAACGATCAGGAATATGGATCTAACGTTCTCGTTTCGAACCGACGACTTTCGGTTCCGGAGCGTCACGAACGCGCCATGATTCTCGATCATCTCGACACAGGTAAGAGACAGAGGAGAACAAGTGTATGGTTTTAGAGAGCCACGAGCACCAGGAATAAGGATCTACCGTTGTCATTTCGTTCCGTCGACATTCGGTTCCGGAGCGACACGAACGGGGACTTAGAATTTTTTCGCTCGGGCTCCGGAGCGACACGAACGGGGACTTAGAATTTTTTCGCTCGGGCTCCGGAGCGACACGATCGCTCCGTTATTCTACGTTCTCTCGGTCCACGGGCATCAGAGAGCAAAACAGCCTAATAGTTTTAGAGTGCCTCAACGATCAGGAATATGGATCTAACGTTCTCGTTTCGAACCGACGACTTTCGGTTCCGGAGCGACACGAACGCTCCATGATTCTCGATTATCTCGACACAGGTAAGAGACAGAGGAGAACAAGTGTATGGTTTTAGAGAGCCACGAGCACCAGGAATAAGGATCTACCGTTGTCATTTCGTTCCGTCGACATTCGGTTCCGGAGCGACACGAACGGGGACTTAGAATTTTTTCGCTCGGGCTCCGGAGCGACACGAACGGGGACTTAGAATTTTTTCGCTCGGGCTCCGGAGCGACACGATCGCTCCGTTATTCTACGTTCTCTCGGTCCACGGGCATCAGAGAGCAAAACAGCCTAATAGTTTTAGAGTGCCTCAACGATCAGGAATATGGATCTAACGTTCTCGTTTCGAACCGACGACTTTCGGTTCCGGAGCGACACGAACGCGCCATGATTCTCGATTATCTCGACACAGGTAAGAGACAGAGGAGAACAAGTGTATGGTTTTAGAGAGCCACGAGCACCAGGAATAAGGATCTGCCGTTGTCATTTCGTTCCGTCGACATTCGGTTCCGGAGCGACACGAACGGGGACTTAGAATTTTTTCGCTCGGGCTCCGGAGCGACACGAACGGGGACTTAGAATTTTTTCGCTCGGGCTCCGGAGCGACACGATCGCTCCGTTATTCTACGTTCTCTCGGTCCACGGGCATCAGAGAGCAAAACAGCCTAATAGTTTTAGAGTGCCTCAACGATCAGGAATATGGATCTAACGTTCTCGTTTCGAACCGACGACTTTCGGTTCCGGAGCGACACGAACGCGCCATGATTCTCGATCATCTCGACACAGGTAAGAGACAGAGGAGAACAAGTGTATGGTTTTAGAGAGCCACGAGCACCAGGAATAAGGATCTACCGTTGTCATTTCGTTCCGTCGACATTCGGTTCCGGAGCGACACGAACGGGGACTTAGAATTTTTTCGCTCGGGCTCCGGAGCGACACGAACGGGGACTTAGAATTTTTTCGCTCGGGCTCCGGAGCGACACGATCGCTCCGTTATTCTACGTTCTCTCGGTCCACGGGCATCAGAGAGCAAAACAGCCTAATAGTTTTAGAGTGCCTCAACGATCAGGAATATGGATCTAACGTTCTCGTTTCGAACCGACGACTTTCGGTTCCGGAGCGACACGAACGCTCCATGATTCTCGATTATCTCGACACAGGTAAGAGACAGAGGAGAACAAGTGTATGGTTTTAGAGAGCCACGAGCACCAGGAATAAGGATCTACCGTTGTCATTTCGTTCCGTCGACATTCGGTTCCGGAGCGACACGAACGGGGACTTAGAATTTTTTCGCTCGGGCTCCGGAGCGACACGAACGGGGACTTAGAATTTTTTCGCTCGGGCTCCGGAGCGACACGATCGCTCCGTTATTCTACGTTCTCTCGGTCCACGGGCATCAGAGAGCAAAACAGCCTAATAGTTTTAGAGTGCCTCAACGATCAGGAATATGGATCTAACGTTCTCGTTTCGAACCGACGACTTTCGGTTCCGGAGCGACACGAACGCTCCATGATTCTCGATTATCTCGACACAGGTAAGAGACAGAGGAGAACAAGTGTATGGTTTTAGAGAGCCACGAGCACCAGGAATAAGGATCTACCGTTGTCATTTCGTTCCGTCGACATTCGGTTCCGGAGCGACACGAACGGGGACTTAGAATTTTTTCGCTCGGGCTCCGGAGCGACACGATCGCTCCGTTATTCTACGTTCTGTCGGTCCACGGGCATCAGAGAGCAAAACAGCCTAATAGTTTTAGAGTGCCTCAACGATCAGGAATATGGATCTAACGTTCTCGTTTCGAACCGACGACTTTCGGTTCCGGAGCGACACGAACGCTCCATGATTCTCGATTATCTCGACACAGGTAAGAGACAGAGGAGAACAAGTGTATGGTTTTAGAGAGCCACGAGCACCAGGAATAAGGATCTACCGTTGTCATTTCGTTCCGTCGACATTCGGTTCCGGAGCGACACGAACGGGGACTTAGAATTTTTTCGCTCGGGCTCCGGAGCGACACGAACGGGGATTTAGAATTTTTTCGCTCGGGCTCCGGAACGACACGATCGCTCCGTTATTCTACGTTCTCTCGGTCCACGGGCATCAGAGAGCAAAACAGCCTAATAGTTTTAGAGTGCCTCAACGATCAGGAATATGGATCTAACGTTCTCGTTTCGAACCGACGACTTTCGGTTCCGGAGCGACACGAACGCTCCATGATTCTCGATTATCTCGACACAGGTAAGAGACAGAGGAGAACAAGTGTATGGTTTTAGAGAGCCACGAGCACCAGGAATAAGGATCTACCGTTGTCATTTCGTTCCGTCGACATTCGGTTCCGGAGCGACACGAACGGGGACTTAGAATTTTTTCGCTCGGACTCCGGAGCGACATGAACGGGGACTTAGAATTTTTTCGCTCGGGCTCCGGAGCGACACGATCGCTCCGTTATTCTACGTTCTCTCGGTCCACGGGCATCAGAGAGCAAAACAGCCTAATAGTTTTAGAGTGCCTCAACGATCAGGAATATGGATCTAACGTTCTCGTTTCGAACCGACGACTTTCGGTTCCGGAGCGACACGAACGCTCCATGATTCTCGATTATCTCGACACAGGTAAGAGACAGAGGAGAACAAGTGTATGGTTTTAGAGAGCCACGAGCACCAGGAATAAGGATCTACCGTTGTCATTTCGTTCCGTCGACATTCGGTTCCGGAGCGACACGAACGGGGACTTAGAATTTTTTCGCTCGGGCTCCGGAGCGACACGAACGGGGACTTAGAATTTTTTCGCTCGGGCTCCGGAGCGACACGATCGCTCCGTTATTCTACGTTCTCTCGGTCCACGGGCATCAGAGAGCAAAACAGCCTAATAGTTTTAGAGTGCCTCAACGATCAGGAATATGGATCTAACGTTCTCGTTTCGAACCGACGACTTTCGGTTCCGGAGCGACACGAACGCGCCATGATTCTCGATTATCTCGACACAGGTAAGAGACAGAGGAGAACAAGTGTATGGTTTTAGAGAGCCACGAGCACCAGGAATAAGGATCTACCGTTGTCATTTCGTTCCGTCGACATTCGGTTCCGGAGCGACAGGAACGGGGACTTAGAATTTTTTCGCTCGGGCTCCGGAGCGACACGAACGGGGACTTAGAATTTTTTCGCTCGGGCTCCGGAGCGACACGATCGCTCCGTTATTCTACGTTCTCTCGGTCCACGGGCATCAGAGAGCAAAACAGCCTAATAGTTTTAGAGTGCCTCAACGATCAGGAATATGGATCTAACGTTCTCGTTTCGAACCGACGACTTTCGGTTCCGGAGCGACACGAACGCTCCATGATTCTCGATTATCTCGACACAGGTAAGAGACAGAGGAGAACAAGTGTATGGTTTTAGAGAGCCACGAGCACCAGGAATAAGGATCTACCGTTGTCATTTCGTTCCGTCGACATTCGGTTCCGGAGCGACACGAACGGGGACTTAGAATTTTTTCGCTCGGGCTCCGGAGCGACACGAACGGGGACTTAGAATTTTTTCGCTCGGGCTCCGGAGCGACACGATCGCTCCGTTATTCTACGTTCTCTCGGTCCACGGGCATCAGAGAGCAAAACAGCCTAATAGTTTTAGAGTGCCTCAACGATCAGGAATATGGATCTAACGTTCTCGTTTCGAACCGACGACTTTCGGTTCCGGAGCGACACGAACGCGCCATGTTTCTCGATTATCTCGACACAGGTAAGAGACAGAGGAGAACAAGTGTATGGTTTTAGAGAGCCACGAGCACCAGGAATAAGGATCTACCGTTGTCATTTCGTTCCGTCGACATTCGGTTCCGGAGCGACACGAACGGGGACTTAGAATTTTTTCGCTCGGGCTCCGGAGCGACACGAACGGGGACTTAGAATTTTTTCGCTCGGGCTCCGGAGCGACACGATCGCTCCGTTATTCTACGTTCTCTCGGTCCACGGGCATCAGAGAGCAAAACAGCCTAATAGTTTTAGAGTGCCTCAACGATCAGGAATATGGATCTAACGTTCTCGTTTCGAACCGACGACTTTCGGTTCCGGAGCGACACGAACGCGCCATGATTCTCGATCATCTCGACACAGGTAAGAGACAGAGGAGAACAAGTGTATGGTTTTAGAGAGCCACGAGCACCAGGAATAAGGATCTACCGTTGTCATTTCGTTCCGTCGACATTCGGTTCCGGAGCGACACGAACGGGGACTTAGAATTTTTTCGCTCGGGCTCCGGAGCGACACGAACGGGGACTTAGAATTTTTTCGCTCGGGCTCCGGAGCGACACGATCGCTCCGTTATTCTACGTTCTCTCGGTCCACGGGCATCAGAGAGCAAAACAGCCTAATAGTTTTAGAGTGCCTCAACGATCAGGAATATGGATCTAACGTTCTCGTTTCGAACCGACGACTTTCGGTTCCGGAGCGACACGAACGCTCCATGATTCTCGATTATCTCGACACAGGTAAGAGACAGAGGAGAACAAGTGTATGGTTTTAGAGAGCCACGAGCACCAGGAATAAGGATCTACCGTTGTCATTTCGTTCCGTCGACATTCGGTTCCGGAGCGACACGAACGGGGACTTAGAATTTTTTCGCTCGGGCTCCGGAGCGACACGAACGGGGACTTAGAATTTTTTCGCTCGGGCTCCGGAGCGACACGATCGCTCCGTTATTCTACGTTCTCTCGGTCCACGGGCATCAGAGAGCAAAACAGCCTAATAGTTTTAGAGTGCCTCAACGATCAGGAATATGGATCTAACGTTCTCGTTTCGAACCGACGACTTTCGGTTCCGGAGCGACACGAACGCTCCATGATTCTCGATTATCTCGACACAGGTAAGAGACAGAGGAGAACAAGTGTATGGTTTTAGAGAGCCACGAGCACCAGGAATAAGGATCTACCGTTGTCATTTCGTTCCGTCGACATTCGGTTCCGGAGCGACACGAACGGGGACTTAGAATTTTTTCGCTCGGGCTCCGGAGCGACACGATCGCTCCGTTATTCTACGTTCTGTCGGTCCACGGGCATCAGAGAGCAAAACAGCCTAATAGTTTTAGAGTGCCTCAACGATCAGGAATATGGATCTAACGTTCTCGTTTCGAACCGACGACTTTCGGTTCCGGAGCGACACGAACGCTCCATGATTCTCGATTATCTCGACACAGGTAAGAGACAGAGGAGAACAAGTGTATGGTTTTAGAGAGCCACGAGCACCAGGAATAAGGATCTACCGTTGTCATTTCGTTCCGTCGACATTCGGTTCCGGAGCGACACGAACGGGGACTTAGAATTTTTTCGCTCGGGCTCCGGAGCGACACGAACGGGGATTTAGAATTTTTTCGCTCGGGCTCCGGAACGACACGATCGCTCCGTTATTCTACGTTCTCTCGGTCCACGGGCATCAGAGAGCAAAACAGCCTAATAGTTTTAGAGTGCCTCAACGATCAGGAATATGGATCTAACGTTCTCGTTTCGAACCGACGACTTTCGGTTCCGGAGCGACACGAACGCTCCATGATTCTCGATTATCTCGACACAGGTAAGAGACAGAGGAGAACAAGTGTATGGTTTTAGAGAGCCACGAGCACCAGGAATAAGGATCTACCGTTGTCATTTCGTTCCGTCGACATTCGGTTCCGGAGCGACACGAACGGGGACTTAGAATTTTTTCGCTCGGACTCCGGAGCGACATGAACGGGGACTTAGAATTTTTTCGCTCGGGCTCCGGAGCGACACGATCGCTCCGTTATTCTACGTTCTCTCGGTCCACGGGCATCAGAGAGCAAAACAGCCTAATAGTTTTAGAGTGCCTCAACGATCAGGAATATGGATCTAACGTTCTCGTTTCGAACCGACGACTTTCGGTTCCGGAGCGACACGAACGCTCCATGATTCTCGATTATCTCGACACAGGTAAGAGACAGAGGAGAACAAGTGTATGGTTTTAGAGAGCCACGAGCACCAGGAATAAGGATCTACCGTTGTCATTTCGTTCCGTCGACATTCGGTTCCGGAGCGACACGAACGGGGACTTAGAATTTTTTCGCTCGGGCTCCGGAGCGACACGAACGGGGACTTAGAATTTTTTCGCTCGGGCTCCGGAGCGACACGATCGCTCCGTTATTCTACGTTCTCTCGGTCCACGGGCATCAGAGAGCAAAACAGCCTAATAGTTTTAGAGTGCCTCAACGATCAGGAATATGGATCTAACGTTCTCGTTTCGAACCGACGACTTTCGGTTCCGGAGCGACACGAACGCGCCATGATTCTCGATTATCTCGACACAGGTAAGAGACAGAGGAGAACAAGTGTATGGTTTTAGAGAGCCACGAGCACCAGGAATAAGGATCTACCGTTGTCATTTCGTTCCGTCGACATTCGGTTCCGGAGCGACAGGAACGGGGACTTAGAATTTTTTCGCTCGGGCTCCGGAGCGACACGAACGGGGACTTAGAATTTTTTCGCTCGGGCTCCGGAGCGACACGATCGCTCCGTTATTCTACGTTCTCTCGGTCCACGGGCATCAGAGAGCAAAACAGCCTAATAGTTTTAGAGTGCCTCAACGATCAGGAATATGGATCTAACGTTCTCGTTTCGAACCGACGACTTTCGGTTCCGGAGCGACACGAACGCTCCATGATTCTCGATTATCTCGACACAGGTAAGAGACAGAGGAGAACAAGTGTATGGTTTTAGAGAGCCACGAGCACCAGGAATAAGGATCTACCGTTGTCATTTCGTTCCGTCGACATTCGGTTCCGGAGCGACACGAACGGGGACTTAGAATTTTTTCGCTCGGGCTCCGGAGCGACACGAACGGGGACTTAGAATTTTTTCGCTCGGGCTCCGGAGCGACACGATCGCTCCGTTATTCTACGTTCTCTCGGTCCACGGGCATCAGAGAGCAAAACAGCCTAATAGTTTTAGAGTGCCTCAACGATCAGGAATATGGATCTAACGTTCTCGTTTCGAACCGACGACTTTCGGTTCCGGAGCGACACGAACGCGCCATGTTTCTCGATTATCTCGACACAGGTAAGAGACAGAGGAGAACAAGTGTATGGTTTTAGAGAGCCACGAGCACCAGGAATAAGGATCTACCGTTGTCATTTCGTTCCGTCGACATTCGGTTCCGGAGCGACACGAACGGGGACTTAGAATTTTTTCGCTCGGGCTCCGGAGCGACACGAACGGGGACTTAGAATTTTTTCGCTCGGGCTCCGGAGCGACACGATCGCTCCGTTATTCTACGTTCTCTCGGTCCACGGGCATCAGAGAGCAAAACAGCCTAATAGTTTTAGAGTGCCTCAACGATCAGGAATATGGATCTAACGTTCTCGTTTCGAACCGACGACTTTCGGTTCCGGAGCGACACGAACGCGCCATGATTCTCGATCATCTCGACACAGGTAAGAGACAGAGGAGAACAAGTGTATGGTTTTAGAGAGCCACGAGCACCAGGAATAAGGATCTACCGTTGTCATTTCGTTCCGTCGACATTCGGTTCCGGAGCGACACGAACGGGGACTTAGAATTTTTTCGCTCGGGCTCCGGAGCGACACGAACGGGGACTTAGAATTTTTTCGCTCGGGCTCCGGAGCGACACGATCGCTCCGTTATTCTACGTTCTCTCGGTCCACGGGCATCAGAGAGCAAAACAGCCTAATAGTTTTAGAGTGCCTCAACGATCAGGAATATGGATCTAACGTTCTCGTTTCGAACCGACGACTTTCGGTTCCGGAGCGTCACGAACGCGCCATGATTCTCGATCATCTCGACACAGGTAAGAGACAGAGGAGAACAAGTGTATGGTTTTAGAGAGCCACGAGCACCAGGAATAAGGATCTACCGTTGTCATTTCGTTCCGTCGACATTCGGTTCCGGAGCGACACGAACGGGGACTTAGAATTTTTTCGCTCGGGCTCCGGAGCGACACGAACGGGGACTTAGAATTTTTTCGCTCGGGCTCCGGAGCGACACGATCGCTCCGTTATTCTACGTTCTCTCGGTCCACGGGCATCAGAGAGCAAAACAGCCTAATAGTTTTAGAGTGCCTCAACGATCAGGAATATGGATCTAACGTTCTCGTTTCGAACCGACGACTTTCGGTTCCGGAGCGACACGAACGCTCCATGATTCTCGATTATCTCGACACAGGTAAGAGACAGAGGAGAACAAGTGTATGGTTTTAGAGAGCCACGAGCACCAGGAATAAGGATCTACCGTTGTCATTTCGTTCCGTCGACATTCGGTTCCGGAGCGACACGAACGGGGACTTAGAATTTTTTCGCTCGGGCTCCGGAGCGACACGAACGGGGACTTAGAATTTTTTCGCTCGGGCTCCGGAGCGACACGATCGCTCCGTTATTCTACGTTCTCTCGGTCCACGGGCATCAGAGAGCAAAACAGCCTAATAGTTTTAGAGTGCCTCAACGATCAGGAATATGGATCTAACGTTCTCGTTTCGAACCGACGACTTTCGGTTCCGGAGCGACACGAACGCGCCATGATTCTCGATTATCTCGACACAGGTAAGAGACAGAGGAGAACAAGTGTATGGTTTTAGAGAGCCACGAGCACCAGGAATAAGGATCTGCCGTTGTCATTTCGTTCCGTCGACATTCGGTTCCGGAGCGACACGAACGGGGACTTAGAATTTTTTCGCTCGGGCTCCGGAGCGACACGAACGGGGACTTAGAATTTTTTCGCTCGGGCTCCGGAGCGACACGATCGCTCCGTTATTCTACGTTCTCTCGGTCCACGGGCATCAGAGAGCAAAACAGCCTAATAGTTTTAGAGTGCCTCAACGATCAGGAATATGGATCTAACGTTCTCGTTTCGAACCGACGACTTTCGGTTCCGGAGCGACACGAACGCGCCATGATTCTCGATCATCTCGACACAGGTAAGAGACAGAGGAGAACAAGTGTATGGTTTTAGAGAGCCACGAGCACCAGGAATAAGGATCTACCGTTGTCATTTCGTTCCGTCGACATTCGGTTCCGGAGCGACACGAACGGGGACTTAGAATTTTTTCGCTCGGGCTCCGGAGCGACACGAACGGGGACTTAGAATTTTTTCGCTCGGGCTCCGGAGCGACACGATCGCTCCGTTATTCTACGTTCTCTCGGTCCACGGGCATCAGAGAGCAAAACAGCCTAATAGTTTTAGAGTGCCTCAACGATCAGGAATATGGATCTAACGTTCTCGTTTCGAACCGACGACTTTCGGTTCCGGAGCGTCACGAACGCGCCATGATTCTCGATCATCTCGACACAGGTAAGAGACAGAGGAGAACAAGTGTATGGTTTTAGAGAGCCACGAGCACCAGGAATAAGGATCTACCGTTGTCATTTCGTTCCGTCGACATTCGGTTCCGGAGCGACACGAACGGGGACTTAGAATTTTTTCGCTCGGGCTCCGGAGCGACACGAACGGGGACTTAGAATTTTTTCGCTCGGGCTCCGGAGCGACACGATCGCTCCGTTATTCTACGTTCTCTCGGTCCACGGGCATCAGAGAGCAAAACAGCCTAATAGTTTTAGAGTGCCTCAACGATCAGGAATATGGATCTAACGTTCTCGTTTCGAACCGACGACTTTCGGTTCCGGAGCGACACGAACGCTCCATGATTCTCGATTATCTCGACACAGGTAAGAGACAGAGGAGAACAAGTGTATGGTTTTAGAGAGCCACGAGCACCAGGAATAAGGATCTACCGTTGTCATTTCGTTCCGTCGACATTCGGTTCCGGAGCGACACGAACGGGGACTTAGAATTTTTTCGCTCGGGCTCCGGAGCGACACGAACGGGGACTTAGAATTTTTTCGCTCGGGCTCCGGAGCGACACGATCGCTCCGTTATTCTACGTTCTCTCGGTCCACGGGCATCAGAGAGCAAAACAGCCTAATAGTTTTAGAGTGCCTCAACGATCAGGAATATGGATCTAACGTTCTCGTTTCGAACCGACGACTTTCGGTTCCGGAGCGACACGAACGCTCCATGATTCTCGATTATCTCGACACAGGTAAGAGACAGAGGAGAACAAGTGTATGGTTTTAGAGAGCCACGAGCACCAGGAATAAGGATCTACCGTTGTCATTTCGTTCCGTCGACATTCGGTTCCGGAGCGACACGAACGGGGACTTAGAATTTTTTCGCTCGGGCTCCGGAGCGACACGATCGCTCCGTTATTCTACGTTCTGTCGGTCCACGGGCATCAGAGAGCAAAACAGCCTAATAGTTTTAGAGTGCCTCAACGATCAGGAATATGGATCTAACGTTCTCGTTTCGAACCGACGACTTTCGGTTCCGGAGCGACACGAACGCTCCATGATTCTCGATTATCTCGACACAGGTAAGAGACAGAGGAGAACAAGTGTATGGTTTTAGAGAGCCACGAGCACCAGGAATAAGGATCTACCGTTGTCATTTCGTTGCGTCGACATTCGGTTCCGGAGCGACACGAACGGGGACTTAGAATTTTTTCGCTCGGGCTCCGGAGCGACACGAACGGGGATTTAGAATTTTTTCGCTCGGGCTCCGGAACGACACGATCGCTCCGTTATTCTACGTTCTCTCGGTCCACGGGCATCAGAGAGCAAAACAGCCTAATAGTTTTAGAGTGCCTCAACGATCAGGAATATGGATCTAACGTTCTCGTTTCGAACCGACGACTTTCGGTTCCGGAGCGACACGAACGCTCCATGATTCTCGATTATCTCGACACAGGTAAGAGACAGAGGAGAACAAGTGTATGGTTTTAGAGAGCCACGAGCACCAGGAATAAGGATCTACCGTTGTCATTTCGTTCCGTCGACATTCGGTTCCGGAGCGACACGAACGGGGACTTAGAATTTTTTCGCTCGGACTCCGGAGCGACATGAACGGGGACTTAGAATTTTTTCGCTCGGGCTCCGGAGCGACACGATCGCTCCGTTATTCTACGTTCTCTCGGTCCACGGGCATCAGAGAGCAAAACAGCCTAATAGTTTTAGAGTGCCTCAACGATCAGGAATATGGATCTAACGTTCTCGTTTCGAACCGACGACTTTCGGTTCCGGAGCGACACGAACGCTCCATGATTCTCGATTATCTCGACACAGGTAAGAGACAGAGGAGAACAAGTGTATGGTTTTAGAGAGCCACGAGCACCAGGAATAAGGATCTACCGTTGTCATTTCGTTCCGTCGACATTCGGTTCCGGAGCGACACGAACGGGGACTTAGAATTTTTTCGCTCGGGCTCCGGAGCGACACGAACGGGGACTTAGAATTTTTTCGCTCGGGCTCCGGAGCGACACGATCGCTCCGTTATTCTACGTTCTCTCGGTCCACGGGCATCAGAGAGCAAAACAGCCTAATAGTTTTAGAGTGCCTCAACGATCAGGAATATGGATCTAACGTTCTCGTTTCGAACCGACGACTTTCGGTTCCGGAGCGACACGAACGCGCCATGATTCTCGATTATCTCGACACAGGTAAGAGACAGAGGAGAACAAGTGTATGGTTTTAGAGAGCCACGAGCACCAGGAATAAGGATCTACCGTTGTCATTTCGTTCCGTCGACATTCGGTTCCGGAGCGACAGGAACGGGGACTTAGAATTTTTTCGCTCGGGCTCCGGAGCGACACGAACGGGGACTTAGAATTTTTTCGCTCGGGCTCCGGAGCGACACGATCGCTCCGTTATTCTACGTTCTCTCGGTCCACGGGCATCAGAGAGCAAAACAGCCTAATAGTTTTAGAGTGCCTCAACGATCAGGAATATGGATCTAACGTTCTCGTTTCGAACCGACGACTTTCGGTTCCGGAGCGACACGAACGCTCCATGATTCTCGATTATCTCGACACAGGTAAGAGACAGAGGAGAACAAGTGTATGGTTTTAGAGAGCCACGAGCACCAGGAATAAGGATCTACCGTTGTCATTTCGTTCCGTCGACATTCGGTTCCGGAGCGACACGAACGGGGACTTAGAATTTTTTCGCTCGGGCTCCGGAGCGACACGAACGGGGACTTAGAATTTTTTCGCTCGGGCTCCGGAGCGACACGATCGCTCCGTTATTCTACGTTCTCTCGGTCCACGGGCATCAGAGAGCAAAACAGCCTAATAGTTTTAGAGTGCCTCAACGATCAGGAATATGGATCTAACGTTCTCGTTTCGAACCGACGACTTTCGGTTCCGGAGCGACACGAACGCGCCATGTTTCTCGATTATCTCGACACAGGTAAGAGACAGAGGAGAACAAGTGTATGGTTTTAGAGAGCCACGAGCACCAGGAATAAGGATCTACCGTTGTCATTTCGTTCCGTCGACATTCGGTTCCGGAGCGACACGAACGGGGACTTAGAATTTTTTCGCTCGGGCTCCGGAGCGACACGAACGGGGACTTAGAATTTTTTCGCTCGGGCTCCGGAGCGACACGATCGCTCCGTTATTCTACGTTCTCTCGGTCCACGGGCATCAGAGAGCAAAACAGCCTAATAGTTTTAGAGTGCCTCAACGATCAGGAATATGGATCTAACGTTCTCGTTTCGAACCGACGACTTTCGGTTCCGGAGCGACACGAACGCGCCATGATTCTCGATCATCTCGACACAGGTAAGAGACAGAGGAGAACAAGTGTATGGTTTTAGAGAGCCACGAGCACCAGGAATAAGGATCTACCGTTGTCATTTCGTTCCGTCGACATTCGGTTCCGGAGCGACACGAACGGGGACTTAGAATTTTTTCGCTCGGGCTCCGGAGCGACACGAACGGGGACTTAGAATTTTTTCGCTCGGGCTCCGGAGCGACACGATCGCTCCGTTATTCTACGTTCTCTCGGTCCACGGGCATCAGAGAGCAAAACAGCCTAATAGTTTTAGAGTGCCTCAACGATCAGGAATATGGATCTAACGTTCTCGTTTCGAACCGACGACTTTCGGTTCCGGAGCGTCACGAACGCGCCATGATTCTCGATCATCTCGACACAGGTAAGAGACAGAGGAGAACAAGTGTATGGTTTTAGAGAGCCACGAGCACCAGGAATAAGGATCTACCGTTGTCATTTCGTTCCGTCGACATTCGGTTCCGGAGCGACACGAACGGGGACTTAGAATTTTTTCGCTCGGGCTCCGGAGCGACACGAACGGGGACTTAGAATTTTTTCGCTCGGGCTCCGGAGCGACACGATCGCTCCGTTATTCTACGTTCTCTCGGTCCACGGGCATCAGAGAGCAAAACAGCCTAATAGTTTTAGAGTGCCTCAACGATCAGGAATATGGATCTAACGTTCTCGTTTCGAACCGACGACTTTCGGTTCCGGAGCGACACGAACGCTCCATGATTCTCGATTATCTCGACACAGGTAAGAGACAGAGGAGAACAAGTGTATGGTTTTAGAGAGCCACGAGCACCAGGAATAAGGATCTACCGTTGTCATTTCGTTCCGTCGACATTCGGTTCCGGAGCGACACGAACGGGGACTTAGAATTTTTTCGCTCGGGCTCCGGAGCGACACGAACGGGGATTTAGAATTTTTTCGCTCGGGCTCCGGAACGACACGATCGCTCCGTTATTCTACGTTCTCTCGGTCCACGGGCATCAGAGAGCAAAACAGCCTAATAGTTTTAGAGTGCCTCAACGATCAGGAATATGGATCTAACGTTCTCGTTTCGAACCGACGACTTTCGGTTCCGGAGCGACACGAACGCTCCATGATTCTCGATTATCTCGACACAGGTAAGAGACAGAGGAGAACAAGTGTATGGTTTTAGAGAGCCACGAGCACCAGGAATAAGGATCTACCGTTGTCATTTCGTTCCGTCGACATTCGGTTCCGGAGCGACACGAACGGGGACTTAGAATTTTTTCGCTCGGACTCCGGAGCGACACGAACGGGGACTTAGAATTTTTTCGCTCGGGCTCCGGAGCGACACGATCGCTCCGTTATTCTACGTTCTCTCGGTCCACGGGCATCAGAGAGCAAAACAGCCTAATAGTTTTAGAGTGCCTCAACGATCAGGAATATGGATCTAACGTTCTCGTTTCGAACCGACGACTTTCGGTTCCGGAGCGACACGAACGCTCCATGATTCTCGATTATCTCGACACAGGTAAGAGACAGAGGAGAACAAGTGTATGGTTTTAGAGAGCCACGAGCACCAGGAATAAGGATCTACCGTTGTCATTTCGTTCCGTCGACATTCGGTTCCGGAGCGACACGAACGGGGACTTAGAATTTTTTCGCTCGGGCTCCGGAGCGACACGAACGGGGACTTAGAATTTTTTCGCTCGGGCTCCGGAGCGACACGATCGCTCCGTTATTCTACGTTCTCTCGGTCCACGGGCATCAGAGAGCAAAACAGCCTAATAGTTTTAGAGTGCCTCAACGATCAGGAATATGGATCTAACGTTCTCGTTTCGAACCGACGACTTTCGGTTCCGGAGCGACACGAACGCGCCATGATTCTCGATTATCTCGACACAGGTAAGAGACAGAGGAGAACAAGTGTATGGTTTTAGAGAGCCACGAGCACCAGGAATAAGGATCTACCGTTGTCATTTCGTTCCGTCGACATTCGGTTCCGGAGCGACAGGAACGGGGACTTAGAATTTTTTCGCTCGGGCTCCGGAGCGACACGAACGGGGACTTAGAATTTTTTCGCTCGGGCTCCGGAGCGACACGATCGCTCCGTTATTCTACGTTCTCTCGGTCCACGGGCATCAGAGAGCAAAACAGCCTAATAGTTTTAGAGTGCCTCAACGATCAGGAATATGGATCTAACGTTCTCGTTTCGAACCGACGACTTTCGGTTCCGGAGCGACACGAACGCTCCATGATTCTCGATTATCTCGACACAGGTAAGAGACAGAGGAGAACAAGTGTATGGTTTTAGAGAGCCACGAGCACCAGGAATAAGGATCTACCGTTGTCATTTCGTTCCGTCGACATTCGGTTCCGGAGCGACACGAACGGGGACTTAGAATTTTTTCGCTCGGGCTCCGGAGCGACACGAACGGGGACTTAGAATTTTTTCGCTCGGGCTCCGGAGCGACACGATCGCTCCGTTATTCTACGTTCTCTCGGTCCACGGGCATCAGAGAGCAAAACAGCCTAATAGTTTTAGAGTGCCTCAACGATCAGGAATATGGATCTAACGTTCTCGTTTCGAACCGACGACTTTCGGTTCCGGAGCGACACGAACGCGCCATGTTTCTCGATTATCTCGACACAGGTAAGAGACAGAGGAGAACAAGTGTATGGTTTTAGAGAGCCACGAGCACCAGGAATAAGGATCTACCGTTGTCATTTCGTTCCGTCGACATTCGGTTCCGGAGCGACACGAACGGGGACTTAGAATTTTTTCGCTCGGGCTCCGGAGCGACACGAACGGGGACTTAGAATTTTTTCGCTCGGGCTCCGGAGCGACACGATCGCTCCGTTATTCTACGTTCTCTCGGTCCACGGGCATCAGAGAGCAAAACAGCCTAATAGTTTTAGAGTGCCTCAACGATCAGGAATATGGATCTAACGTTCTCGTTTCGAACCGACGACTTTCGGTTCCGGAGCGACACGAACGCTCCATGATTCTCGATTATCTCGACACAGGTAAGAGACAGAGGAGAACAAGTGTATGGTTTTAGAGAGCCACGAGCACCAGGAATAAGGATCTACCGTTGTCATTTCGTTCCGTAGATATTCGGTTCCGGAGCGACACGAACGGGGACTTAGAATTTTTTCGCTCGGGCTCCGGGGCGACACGAACGGGGACTTACAATTTTTTCGCTCGGGCTCCGGAGCGACACGATCGCTCCGTTATTCTACGTTCTCTCGGTCCACGGGCATCAGAGAGCAAAACAGCCTAATAGTTTTAGAGTGCCTCAACGATCAGGAATATGGATCTAACGTTCTCGTTTCGAACCGACGACTTTCGGTTCCGGAGCGACACGAACGCTCCATGATTCTCGATTATCTCGACACAGGTAAGAGACAGAGGAGAACAAGTGTATGGTTTTAGAGAGCCACGAGCACCAGGAATAAGGATCTACCGTTGTCATTTCGTTCCGTCGACATTCGGTTCCGGAGCGACACGAACGGGGACTTAGAATTTTTTCGCTCGGGCTCCGGAGCGACACGAACGGGGACTTAGAATTTTTTCGCTCGGGCTCCGGAGCGACACGATCGCTCCGTTATTCTACGTTCTCTCGGTCCACGGGCATCAGAGAGCAAAACAGCCTAATAGTTTTAGAGTGCCTCAACGATCAGGAATATGGATCTAACGTTCTCGTTTCGAACCGACGACTTTCGGTTCCGGAGCGACACGAACGCGCCATGATTCTCGATTATCTCGACACAGGTAAGAGACAGAGGAGAACAAGTGTATGGTTTTAGAGAGCCACGAGCACCAGGAATAAGGATCTACCGTTGTCATTTCGTTCCGTCGACATTCGGTTCCGGAGCGACACGAACGGGGACTTAGAATTTTTTCGCTCGGGCTCCGGAGCGACACGAACGGGGACTTAGAATTTTTTCGCTCGGGCTCCGGAGCGACACGATAGCTCCGTTACTCTACGTTCTCTCGGTCCACGGGCATCAGAGAGCAAAACAGCCTAATAGTTTTAGAGTGCCTCAATGATCAGGAATATGGATCTAACGTTCTCGTTTCGAACCGACGACTTTCGGTTCCGGAGCGACACGAACGCGCCATGATTCTCGATTATCTCGACACAGGTAAGAGACAGAGGAGAACAAGTGTATGGTTTTAGAGAGCCACGAGCACCAGGAATAAGGATCTGCCGTTGTCATTTCGTTCCGTTGACATTCGGTTCCGGAGCGACACGAACGGGGACTTAGAATTTTTTCGCTCGGGCTCCGGAGCGACACGAACGGGGACTAAGAATTTTTTCGCTCGGGCTCCGGAGCGACACGATCGCTCCGTTATTCTACCTTCTCTCGGTCCACGGGCATCAGAGAGCAAAACAGCCTAATAGTTTTAGAGTGCCTCAACGATCAGGAATATGGATCTAACGTTCTCGTTTCGAACCGACGACTTTCGGTTCCGGAGCGACACGAACGCGCCATGATTCTCGATTATCTCGACACAGGTAAGAGACAGAGGAGAACAAGTGTATGGTTTTAGAGAGCCACGAGCACCAGGAATAAGGATCTACCGTTGTCATTTCGTTCCGTCGATATTCGGTTCCGGAGCGACACGAACGGGGACTTAGAATTTTTTCGCTCGGGCTCCGGAGCGACACGAACGGGGACTAAGAATTTTTTCGCTCGGGCTCCGGAGCGACACGATCGCTCCGTTATTCTACGTTCTCTCGGTCCACGGGCATCAGAGAGCAAAACAGCCTAATAGTTTTAGAGTGCCTCAACGATCAGGAATATGGATCTAACGTTCTCGTTTCGAACCGACGACTTTCGGTTCCGGAGCGACACGAACGCTCCATGATTCTCGATTATCTCGACACAGGTAAGAGACAGAGGAGAACAAGTGTATGGTTTTAGAGAGCCACGAGCACCAGGAATAAGGATCTACCGTTGTCATTTCGTTCCGTCGATATTCGGTTCCGGAGCGACACGAACGGGGACTTAGAATTTTTTCGCTCGGGCTCCGGAGCGACACGAACGGGGACTAAGAATTTTTTCGCTCGGGCTCCGGAGCGACACGATCGCTCCGTTATTCTACGTTCTCTCGGTCCACGGGCATCAGAGAGCAAAACAGCCTAATAGTTTTAGAGTGCCTCAACGATCAGGAATATGGATCTAACGTTCTCGTTTCGAACCGACGACTTTCGGTTCCGGAGCGACACGAACGCGCCATGATTCTCGATTATCTCGACACAGGTAAGAGACAGAGGAGAACAAGTGTATGGTTTTAGAGAGCCACGAGCACCAGGAATAAGGATCTGCCGTTGTCATTTCGTTCCGTTGACATTCCGTTCCGGAGCGACACGAACGGGGACTTAGAATTTTTTCGCTCGGGCTCCGGAGCGACACGAACGGGGACTAAGAATTTTTTCGCTCGGGCTCCGGAGCGACACGATCGCTCCGTTATTCTACGTTCTCTCGGTCCACGGGCATCAGAGAGCAAAACAGCCTAATAGTTTTAGAGTGCCTCAACGATCAGGAATATGGATCTAACGTTCTCGTTTCGAACCGACGACTTTCGGTTCCGGAGCGACACGAACGCGCCATGATTCTCGATCATCTCGACACAGGTAAGAGACAGAGGAGAACAAGTGTATGGTTTTAGAGAGCCACGAGCACCAGGAATAAGGATCTACCGTTGTCATTTCGTTCCGTCGACATTCGGTTCCGGAGCGACAGGAACGGGGACTTAGAATTTTTTCGCTCGGGCTCCGGAGCGACACGAACGAGGACTTAGAATTTTTTCGCTCGGGCTCCGGAGCGACACGATCGCTCCGTTATTCTACGTTCTCTCGGTCCACGGGCATCAGAGAGCAAAACAGCCTAATAGTTTTAGAGTGCCTCAACGATCAGGAATATGGATCTAACGTTCTCGTTTCGAACCGACGACTTTCGGTTCCGGAGCGACACGAACGCTCCATGATTCTCGATTATCTCGACACAGGTAAGAGACAGAGGAGAACAAGTGTATGGTTTTAGAGAGCCACGAGCACCAGGAATAAGGATCTACCGTTGTCATTTCGTTCCGTCGACATTCGGTTCCGGAGCGACACGAACGGGGACTTAGAATTTTTTCGCTCGGGCTCCGGAGCGACACGAACGGGGACTTAGAATTTTTTCGCTCGGGCTCCGGAGCGACACGATCGCTCCGTTATTCTACGTTCTCTCGGTCCACGGGCATCAGAGAGCAAAACAGCCTAATAGTTTTAGAGTGCCTCAACGATCAGGAATATGGATCTAACGTTCTCGTTTCGAACCGACGACTTTCGGTTCCGGAGCGACACGAACGCTCCATGATTCTCGATTATCTCGACACAGGTAAGAGACAGAGGAGAACAAGTGTATGGTTTTAGAGAGCCACGAGCACCAGGAATAAGGATCTACCGTTGTCATTTCGTTCCGTCGACATTCGGTTCCGGAGCGACACGAAGGGGGACTTCGAATTTTTTCGCTCGGGCTCCGGAGCGACACGAACGGGGACTTACAATTTTTTCGCTCGGGCTCCGGAGCGACACGATCGCTCCGTTATTCTACGTTCTCTCGGTCCACGGGCATCAGAGAGCAAAACAGCCTAATAGTTTTAGAGTGCCTCAACGATCAGGAATATGGATCTAACGTTCTCGTTTCGAACCGACGACTTTCGGTTCCGGAGCGACACGAACGCTCCATGATTCTCGATTATCTCGACACAGGTAAGAGACAGAGGAGAACAAGTGTATGGTTTTAGAGAGCCACGAGCACCAGGAATAAGGATCTACCGTTGTCATTTCGTTCCGTCGACATTCGGTTCCGGAGCGACACGAACGGGGACTTAGAATTTTTTCGCTCGGGCTCCGGAGCGACACGAACGGGGACTTAGAATTTTTTCGCTCGGGCTCCGGAGCGACACGATCGCTCCGTTATTCTACGTTCTCTCGGTCCACGGGCATCAGAGAGCAAAACAGCCTAATAGTTTTAGAGTGCCTCAACGATCAGGAATATGGATCTAACGTTCTCGTTTCGAACCGACGACTTTCGGTTCCGGAGCGACACGAACGCTCCATGATTCTCGATTATCTCGACACAGGTAAGAGACAGAGGAGAACAAGTGTATGGTTTTAGAGAGCCACGAGCACCAGGAATAAGGATCTACCGTTGTCATTTCGTTCCGTCGACATTCGGTTCCGGAGCGACACGAACGGGGACTTAGAATTTTTTCGCTCGGGCTCCGGAGCGACACGAACGGGGACTTAGAATTTTTTCGCTCGGGCTCCGGAACGACACGATCGCTCCGTTATTCTACGTTCTCTCGGTCCACGGGCATCAGAGAGCAAAACAGCCTAATAGTTTTAGAGTGCCTCAACGATCAGGAATATGGATCTAACGTTCTCGTTTCGAACCGACGACTTTCGGTTCCGGAGCGACACGAACGCTCCATGATTCTCGATTATCTCGACACAGGTAAGAGACAGAGGAGAACAAGTGTATGGTTTTAGAGAGCCACGAGCACCAGGAATAAGGATCTACCGTTGTCATTTCGTTCCGTCGACATTCGGTTCCGGAGCGACACGAACGGGGACTTAGAATTTTTTCGCTCGGGCTCCGGAGCGACACGAACGGGGACTTAGAATTTTTTCGCTCGGGCTCCGGAGCGACACGATCGCTCCGTTATTCTACGTTCTCTCGGTCCACGGGCATCAGAGAGCAAAACAGCCTAATAGTTTTAGAGTGCCTCAACGATCAGGAATATGGATCTAACGTTCTCGTTTCGAACCGACGACTTTCGGTTCCGGAGCGACACGAACGCGCCATGATTCTCGATCATCTCGACACAGGTAAGAGACAGAGGAGAACAAGTGTATGGTTTTAGAGAGCCACGAGCACCAGGAATAAGGATCTACCGTTGTCATTTCGTTCCGTCGACATTCGGTTCCGGAGCGACACGAACGGGGACTTAGAATTTTTTCGCTCGGGCTCCGGAGCGACACGAACGGGGACTTAGAATTTTTTCGCTCGGGCTCCGGAGCGACACGATCGCTCCGTTATTCTACGTTCTCTCGGTCCACGGGCATCAGAGAGCAAAACAGCCTAATAGTTTTAGAGTGCCTCAACGATCAGGAATATGGATCTAACGTTCTCGTTTCGAACCGACGACTTTCGGTTCCGGAGCGACACGAACGCTCCATGATTCTCGATTATCTCGACACAGGTAAGAGACAGAGGAGAACAAGTGTATGGTTTTAGAGAGCCACGAGCACCAGGAATAAGGATCTACCGTTGTCATTTCGTTCCGTCGACATTCGGTTCCGGAGCGACACGAACGGGGACTTAGAATTTTTTCGCTCGGGCTCCGGAGCGACACGATCGCTCCGTTATTCTACGTTCTCTCGGTCCACGGGCATCAGAGAGCAAAACAGCCTAATAGTTTTAGAGTGCCTCAACGATCAGGAATATGGATCTAACGTTCTCGTTTCGAACCGACGACTTTCGGTTCCGGAGCGACACGAACGCTCCATGATTCTCGATTATCTCGACACAGGTAAGAGACAGAGGAGAACAAGTGTATGGTTTTAGAGAGCCACGAGCACCAGGAATAAGGATCTACCGTTGTCATTTCGTTCCGTCGACATTCGGTTCCGGAGCGACACGAACGGGGACTTAGAATTTTTTCGCTCGGGCTCCGGAGCGACACGAACGGGGACTTAGAATTTTTTCGCTCGGGCTCCGGAACGACACGATCGCTCCGTTATTCTACGTTCTCTCGGTCCACGGGCATCAGAGAGCAAAACAGCCTAATAGTTTTAGAGTGCCTCAACGATCAGGAATATGGATCTAACGTTCTCGTTTCGAACCGACGACTTTCGGTTCCGGAGCGACACGAACGCTCCATGATTCTCGATTATCTCGACACAGGTAAGAGACAGAGGAGAACAAGTGTATGGTTTTAGAGAGCCACGAGCACCAGGAATAAGGATCTACCGTTGTCATTTCGTTCCGTCGACATTCGGTTCCGTAGCGACACGAACGGGGACTTAGAATTTTTTCGCTCGGGCTCCGGAGCGACACGAACGGGGACTTAGAATTTTTTCGCTCGGGCTCCGGAGCGACACGATCGCTCCGTTATTCTACGTTCTCTCGGTCCACGGGCATCAGAGAGCAAAACAGCCTAATAGTTTTAGAGTGCCTCAACGATCAGGAATATGGATCTAACGTTCTCGTTTCGAACCGACGACTTTCGGTTCCGGAGCGTCACGAACGCGCCATGATTCTCGATCATCTCGACACAGGTAAGAGACAGAGGAGAACAAGTGTATGGTTTTAGAGAGCCACGAGCACCAGGAATAAGGATCTACCGTTGTCATTTCGTTCCGTCGACATTCGGTTCCGGAGCGACACGAACGGGGACTTAGAATTTTTTCGCTCGGGCTCCGGAGCGACACGAACGGGGATTTAGAATTTTTTCGCTCGGGCTCCGGAGCGACACGATCGCTCCGTTATTCTACGTTCTCTCGGTCCACGGGCATCAGAGAGCAAAACAGCCTAATAGTTTTAGAGTGCCTCAACGATCAGGAATATGGATCTAACGTTCTCGTTTCGAACCGACGACTTTCGGTTCCGGAGCGACACGAACGCTCCATGATTCTCGATTATCTCGACACAGGTAAGAGACAGAGGAGAACAAGTGTATGGTTTTAGAGAGCCACGAGCACCAGGAATAAGGATCTACCGTTGTCATTTCGTTCCGTCGACATTCGGTTCCGGAGCGACACGAACGGGGACTTAGAATTTTTTCGCTCGGGCTCCGGAGCGACACGAACGGGGACTTAGAATTTTTTCGCTCGGGCTCCGGAGCGACACGATCGCTCCGTTATTCTACGTTCTCTCGGTCCACGGGCATCAGAGAGCAAAACAGCCTAATAGTTTTAGAGTGCCTCAACGATCAGGAATATGGATCTAACGTTCTCGTTTCGAACCGACGACTTTCGGTTCCGGAGCGACACGAACGCTCCATGATTCTCGATTATCTCGACACAGGTAAGAGACAGAGGAGAACAAGTGTATGGTTTTAGAGAGCCACGAGCACCAGGAATAAGGATCTACCGTTGTCATTTCGTTCCGTCGACATTCGGTTCCGGAGCGACACGAACGGGGACTTAGAATTTTTTCGCTCGGGCTCCGGAGCGACACGATCGCTCCGTTATTCTACGTTCTGTCGGTCCACGGGCATCAGAGAGCAAAACAGCCTAATAGTTTTAGAGTGCCTCAACGATCAGGAATATGGATCTAACGTTCTCGTTTCGAACCGACGACTTTCGGTTCCGGAGCGACACGAACGCTCCATGATTCTCGATTATCTCGACACAGGTAAGAGACAGAGGAGAACAAGTGTATGGTTTTAGAGAGCCACGAGCACCAGGAATAAGGATCTACCGTTGTCATTTCGTTCCGTCGACATTCGGTTCCGGAGCGACACGAACGGGGACTTAGAATTTTTTCGCTCGGGCTCCGGAGCGACACGAACGGGGACTTAGAATTTTTTCGCTCGGGCTCCGGAACGACACGATCGCTCCGTTATTCTACGTTCTCTCGGTCCACGGGCATCAGAGAGCAAAACAGCCTAATAGTTTTAGAGTGCCTCAACGATCAGGAATATGGATCTAACGTTCTCGTTTCGAACCGACGACTTTCGGTTCCGGAGCGACACGAACGCTCCATGATTCTCGATTATCTCGACACAGGTAAGAGACAGAGGAGAACAAGTGTATGGTTTTAGAGAGCCACGAGCACCAGGAATAAGGATCTACCGTTGTCATTTCGTTCCGTCGACATTCGGTTCCGGAGCGACACGAACGGGGACTTAGAATTTTTTCGCTCGGACTCCGGAGCGACTCGAACGGGGACTTAGAATTTTTTCGCTCGGGCTCCGGAGCGACACGATCGCTCCGTTATTCTACGTTCTCTCGGTCCACGGGCATCAGAGAGCAAAACAGCCTAATAGTTTTAGAGTGCCTCAACGATCAGGAATATGGATCTAACGTTCTCGTTTCGAACCGACGACTTTCGGTTCCGGAGCGACACGAACGCGCCATGATTCTCGATCATCTCGACACAGGTAAGAGACAGAGGAGAACAAGTGTATGGTTTTAGAGAGCCACGAGCACCAGGAATAAGGATCTACCGTTGTCATTTCGTTCCGTCGACATTCGGTTCCGGAGCGACACGAACGGGGACTTAGAATTTTTTCGCTCGGGCTCCGGAGCGACACGAACGGGGACTTAGAATTTTTTCGCTCGGGCTCCGGAGCGACACGATCGCTCCGTTATTCTACGTTCTCTCGGTCCACGGGCATCAGAGAGCAAAACAGCCTAATAGTTTTAGAGTGCCTCAACGATCAGGAATATGGATCTAACGTTCTCGTTTCGAACCGACGACTTTCGGTTCCGGAGCGACACGAACGCGCCATGATTCTCGATTATCTCGACACAGGTAAGAGACAGAGGAGAACAAGTGTATGGTTTTAGAGAGCCACGAGCACCAGGAATAAGGATCTACCGTTGTCATTTCGTTCCGTCGACATTCGGTTCCGGAGCGACACGAACGGGGACTTAGAATTTTTTCGCTCGGGCTCCGGAGCGACACGAACGGGGACTTAGAATTTTTTCGCTCGGGCTCCGGAGCGACACGATCGCTCCGTTATTCTACGTTCTCTCGGTCCACGGGCATCAGAGAGCAAAACAGCCTAATAGTTTTAGAGTGCCTCAACGATCAGGAATATGGATCTAACGTTCTCGTTTCGAACCGACGACTTTCGGTTCCGGAGCGACACGAACGCTCCATGATTCTCGATTATCTCGACACAGGTAAGAGACAGAGGAGAACAAGTGTATGGTTTTAGAGAGCCACGAGCACCAGGAATAAGGATCTACCGTTGTCATTTCGTTCCGTCGACATTCGGTTCCGGAGCGACACGAACGGGGACTTAGAATTTTTTCGCTCGGGCTCCGGAGCGACACGAACGGGGACTTAGAATTTTTTCGCTCGGGCTCCGGAGCGACACGATCGCTCCGTTATTCTACGTTCTCTCGGTCCACGGGCATCAGAGAGCAAAACAGCCTAATAGTTTTAGAGTGCCTCAACGATCAGGAATATGGATCTAACGTTCTCGTTTCGAACCGACGACTTTCGGTTCCGGAGCGACACGAACGCGCCATGTTTCTCGATTATCTCGACACAGGTAAGAGACAGAGGAGAACAAGTGTATGGTTTTAGAGAGCCACGAGCACCAGGAATAAGGATCTACCGTTGTCATTTCGTTCCGTCGACATTCGGTTCCGGAGCGACACGAACGGGGACTTAGAATTTTTTCGCTCGGGCTCCGGAGCGACACGAACGGGGACTTAGAATTTTTTCGCTCGGGCTCCGGAGCGACACGATCGCTCCGTTATTCTACGTTCTCTCGGTCCACGGGCATCAGAGAGCAAAACAGCCTAATAGTTTTAGAGTGCCTCAACGATCAGGAATATGGATCTAACGTTCTCGTTTCGAACCGACGACTTTCGGTTCCGGAGCGACACGAACGCTCCATGATTCTCGATTATCTCGACACAGGTAAGAGACAGAGGAGAACAAGTGTATGGTTTTAGAGAGCCACGAGCACCAGGAATAAGGATCTACCGTTGTCATTTCGTTCCGTCGATATTCGGTTCCGGAGCGACACGAACGGGGACTTAGAATTTTTTCGCTCGGGCTCCGGGGCGACACGAACGGGGACTTACAATTTTTTCGCTCGGGCTCCGGAGCGACACGATCGCTCCGTTATTCTACGTTCTCTCGGTCCACGGGCATCAGAGAGCAAAACAGCCTAATAGTTTTAGAGTGCCTCAACGATCAGGAATATGGATCTAACGTTCTCGTTTCGAACCGACGACTTTCGGTTCCGGAGCGACACGAACGCTCCATGATTCTCGATTATCTCGACACAGGTAAGAGACAGAGGAGAACAAGTGTATGGTTTTAGAGAGCCACGAGCACCAGGAATAAGGATCTACCGTTGTCATTTCGTTCCGTCGACATTCGGTTCCGGAGCGACACGAACGGGGACTTAGAATTTTTTCGCTCGGGCTCCGGAGCGACACGAACGGGGACTTAGAATTTTTTCGCTCGGGCTCCGGAGCGACACGATCGCTCCGTTATTCTACGTTCTCTCGGTCCACGGGCATCAGAGAGCAAAACAGCCTAATAGTTTTAGAGTGCCTCAACGATCAGGAATATGGATCTAACGTTCTCGTTTCGAACCGACGACTTTCGGTTCCGGAGCGACACGAACGCGCCATGATTCTCGATTATCTCGACACAGGTAAGAGACAGAGGAGAACAAGTGTATGGTTTTAGAGAGCCACGAGCACCAGGAATAAGGATCTACCGTTGTCATTTCGTTCCGTCGACATTCGGTTCCGGAGCGACACGAACGGGGACTTAGAATTTTTTCGCTCGGGCTCCGGAGCGACACGAACGGGGACTTAGAATTTTTTCGCTCGGGCTCCGGAGCGACACGATAGCTCCGTTACTCTACGTTCTCTCGGTCCACGGGCATCAGAGAGCAAAACAGCCTAATAGTTTTAGAGTGCCTCAACGATCAGGAATATGGATCTAACGTTCTCGTTTCGAACCGACGACTTTCGGTTCCGGAGCGACACGAACGCGCCATGATTCTCGATTATCTCGACACAGGTAAGAGACAGAGGAGAACAAGTGTATGGTTTTAGAGAGCCACGAGCACCAGGAATAAGGATCTGCCGTTGTCATTTCGTTCCGTTGACATTCGGTTCCGGAGCGACACGAACGGGGACTTAGAATTTTTTCGCTCGGGCTCCGGAGCGACACGAACGGGGACTAAGAATTTTTTCGCTCGGGCTCCGGAGCGACACGATCGCTCCGTTATTCTACGTTCTCTCGGTCCACGGGCATCAGAGAGCAAAACAGCCTAATAGTTTTAGAGTGCCTCAACGATCAGGAATATGGATCTAACGTTCTCGTTTCGAACCGACGACTTTCGGTTCCGGAGCGACACGAACGCGCCATGATTCTCGATCATCTCGACACAGGTAAGAGACAGAGGAGAACAAGTGTATGGTTTTAGAGAGCCACGAGCACCAGGAATAAGGATCTACCGTTGTCATTTGGTTCCGTCGACATTCGGTTCCGGAGCGACACGAACGGGGACTTAGAATTTTTTCGCTCGGGCTCCGGAGCGACACGAACGGGGACTTAGAATTTTTTCGCTCGGGCTCCGGAGCGACACGATCGCTCCGTTATTCTACGTTCTCTCGGTCCACGGGCATCAGAGAGCAAAACAGCCTAATAGTTTTAGAGTGCCTCAACGATCAGGAATATGGATCTAACGTTCTCGTTTCGAACCGACGACTTTCGGTTCCGGAGCGACACGAGCGCTCCATGATTCTCGATTATCTCGACACAGGTAAGAGACAGAGGAGAACAAGTGTATGGTTTTAGAGAGCCACGAGCACCAGGAATAAGGATCTACCGTTGTCATTTCGTTCCGTCGACATTCGGTTCCGGAGCGACACGAACGGGGACTTAGAATTTTTTCGCTCGGGCTCCGGAGCGACACGAACGGGGACTTAGAATTTTTTCGCTCGGGCTCCGGAGCGACACGATCGCTCCGTTATTCTACGTTCTCTCGGTCCACGGGCATCAGAGAGCAAAACAGCCTAATAGTTTTAGAGTGCCTCAACGATCAGGAATATGGATCTAACGTTCTCGTTTCGAACCGACGACTTTCGGTTCCGGAGCGACACGAACGCGCCATGTTTCTCGATTATCTCGACACAGGTAAGAGACAGAGGAGAACAAGTGTATGGTTTTAGAGAGCCACGAGCACCAGGAATAAGGATCTACCGTTGTCATTTCGTTCCGTCGACATTCGGTTCCGGAGCGACACGAACGGGGACTTAGAATTTTTTCGCTCGGGCTCCGGAGCGACACGAACGGGGACTTAGAACTTTTTCGCTCGGGCTCCGGAGCGACACGATCGCTCCGTTATTCTACGTTCTCTCGGTCCACGGGCATCAGAGAGCAAAACAGCCTAATAGTTTTAGAGTGCCTCAACGATCAGGAATATGGATCTAACGTTCTCGTTTCGAACCGACGACTTTCGGTTCCGGAGCGACACGAACGCTCCATGATTCTCGATTATCTCGACACAGGTAAGAGACAGAGGAGAACAAGTGTATGGTTTTAGAGAGCCACGAGCACCAGGAATAAGGATCTACCGTTGTCATTTCGTTCCGTCGATATTCGGTTCCGGAGCGACACGAACGGGGACTTAGAATTTTTTCGCTCGGGCTCCGGAGCGACACGAACGGGGACTTACAATTTTTTCGCTCGGGCTCCGGAGCGACACGATCGCTCCGTTATTCTACGTTCTCTCGGTCCACGGGCATCAGAGAGCAAAACAGCCTAATAGTTTTAGAGTGCCTCAACGATCAGGAATATGGATCTAACGTTCTCGTTTCGAACCGACGACTTTCGGTTCCGGAGCGACACGAACGCTCCATGATTCTCGATTATCTCGACACAGGTAAGAGACAGAGGAGAACAAGTGTATGGTTTTAGAGAGCCACGAGCACCAGGAATAAGGATCTACCGTTGTCATTTCGTTCCGTCGACATTCGGTTCCGGAGCGACACGAACGGGGACTTAGAATTTTCTCGCTCGGGCTCCGGAGCGACATGAACGGGGACTTAGAATTTTTTCGCTCGGGCTCCGGAGCGACACGATCGCTCCGTTATTCTACGTTCTCTCGGTCCACGGGCATCAGAGAGCAAAACAGCCTAATAGTTTTAGAGTGCCTCAACGATCAGGAATATGGATCTAACGTTCTCGTTTCGAACCGACGACTTTCGGTTCCGGAGCGACACGAACGCGCCATGATTCTCGATTATCTCGACACAGGTAAGAGACAGAGGAGAACAAGTGTATGGTTTTAGAGAGCCACGAGCACCAGGAATAAGGGTCTACCGTTGTCATTTCGTTCCGTCGACATTTGGTTCCGGAGCGACACGAACGGGGACTTAGAATTTTTTCGCTCGGGCTCCGGAGCGACACGAACGGGGACTTAGAATTTTTTCGCTCGGGCTCCGGAGCGACACGATCGCTCCGTTACTCTACGTTCTCTCGGTCCACGGGCATCAGAGAGCAAAACAGCCTAATAGTTTTAGAGTGCCTCAACGATCAGGAATATGGATCTAACGTTCTCGTTTCGAACCGACGACTTTCGGTTCCGGAGCGACACGAACGCGCCATGATTCTCGATTATCTCGACACAGGTAAGAGACAGAGGAGAACAAGTGTATGGTTTTAGAGAGCCACGAGCACCAGGAATAAGGATCTGCCGTTGTCATTTCGTTCCGTTGACATTCGGTTCCGGAGCGACACGAACGGGGACTTAGAATTTTTTCGCTCGGGCTCCGGAGCGACACGAACGGGGACTAAGAATTTTTTCGCTCGGGCTCCGGAGCGACACGATCGCTCCGTTATTCTACGTTCTCTCGGTCCACGGGCATCAGAGAGCAAAACAGCCTAATAGTTTTAGAGTGCCTCAACGATCAGGAATATGGATCTAACGTTCTCGTTTCGAACCGACGACTTTCGGTTCCGGAGCGACACGAACGCGCCATGATTCTCGATTATCTCGACACAGGTAAGAGACAGAGGAGAACAAGTGTATGGTTTTAGAGAGCCACGAGCACCAGGAATAAGGGTCTACCGTTGTCATTTCGTTCCGTCGACATTCGGTTCCGGAGCGACACGAACGGGGACTTAGAATTTTTTCGCTCGGGCTCCGGAGCGACACGAACGGGGACTTAGAATTTTTTCGCTCGGGCTCCGGAGCGACACGATCGCTCCGTTACTCTACGTTCTCTCGGTCCACGGGCATCAGAGAGCAAAACAGCCTAATAGTTTTAGAGTGCCTCAACGATCAGGAATATGGATCTAACGTTCTCGTTTCGAACCGACGACTTTCGGTTCCGGAGCGACACGAACGCGCCATGATTCTCGATTATCTCGACACAGGTAAGAGACAGAGGAGAACAAGTGTATGGTTTTAGAGAGCCACGAGCACCAGGAATAAGGATCTGCCGTTGTCATTTCGTTCCGTTGACATTCGGTTCCGGAGCGACACGAACGGGGACTTAGAATTTTTTCGCTCGGGCTCCGGAGCGACACGAACGGGGACTAAGAATTTTTTCGCTCGGGCTCCGGAGCGACACGATCGCTCCGTTATTCTACGTTCTCTCGGTCCACGGGCATCAGAGAGCAAAACAGCCTAATAGTTTTAGAGTGCCTCAACGATCAGGAATATGGATCTAACGTTCTCGTTTCGAACCGACGACTTTCGGTTCCGGAGCGACACGAACGCGCCATGATTCTCGATCATCTCGACACAGGTAAGAGACAGAGGAGAACAAGTGTATGGTTTTAGAGAGCCACGAGCACCAGGAATAAGGATCTACCGTTGTCATTTCGTTCCGTCGACATTCGGTTCCGGAGCGACAGGAACGGGGACTTAGAATTTTTTCGCTCGGGCTCCGGAGCGACACGAACGAGGACTTAGAATTTTTTCGCTCGGGCTCCGGAGCGACACGATCGCTCCGTTATTCTACGTTCTCTCGGTCCACGGGCATCAGAGAGCAAAACAGCCTAATAGTTTTAGAGTGCCTCAACGATCAGGAATATGGATCTAACGTTCTCGTTTCGAACCGACGACTTTCGGTTCCGGAGCGACACGAACGCGCCATGATTCTCGATTATCTCGACACAGGTAAGAGACAGAGGAGAACAAGTGTATGGTTTTAGAGAGCCACGAGCACCAGGAATAAGGATCTACCGTTGTCATTTCGTTCCGTCGACATTCGGTTCCGGAGCGACACGAACGGGGACTTAGAATTTTTTCGCTCGGGCTCCGGAGCGACACGAACGGGGACTTAGAATTTTTTCGCTCGGGCTCCGGAGCGACACGATCGCTCCGTTATTCTACGTTCTCTCGGTCCACGGGCATCAGAGAGCAAAACAGCCTAATAGTTTTAGAGTGCCTCAACGATCAGGAATATGGATCTAACGTTCTCGTTTCGAACCGACGACTTTCGGTTCCGGAGCGACACGAACGCGCCATGATTCTCGATTATCTCGACACAGGTAAGAGACAGAGGAGAACAAGTGTATGGTTTTAGAGAGCCACGAGCACCAGGAATAAGGATCTGCCGTTGTCATTTCGTTCCGTCGACATTCGGTTCCGGAGCGACACGAACGGGGACTTAGAATTTTTTCGCTCGGGCTCCGGAGCGACACGAACGGGGACTTAGAATTTTTTCGCTCGGGCTCCGGAGCGACACGATCGCTCCGTTATTCTACGTTCTCTCGGTCCACGGGCATCAGAGAGCAAAACAGCCTAATAGTTTTAGAGTGCCTCAACGATCAGGAATATGGATCTAACGTTCTCGTTTCGAACCGACGACTTTCGGTTCCGGAGCGACACGAACGCGCCATGATTCTCGATCATCTCGACACAGGTAAGAGACAGAGGAGAACAAGTGTATGGTTTTAGAGAGCCACGAGCACCAGGAATAAGGATCTACCGTTGTCATTTCGTTCCGTCGACATTCGGTTCCGGAGCGACACGAACGGGGACATAGAATTTTTTCGCTCGGGCTCCGGAGCGACACGAACGGGGACTTAGAATTTTTTCGCTCGGGCTCCAGAGCGACACGATCGCTCCGTTATTCTACGTTCTCTCGGTCCACGGGCATCAGAGAGCAAAACAGCCTAATAGTTTTAGAGTGCCTCAACGATCAGGAATATGGATCTAACGTTCTCGTTTCGAACCGACGACTTTCGGTTCCGGAGTAACGTTCTCGTTTCGAACCGACGACTTTCGGTTCCGGAGCGACACGAACGCTCCATGATTCTCGATTATCTCGACACAGGTAAGAGACAGAGGAGAACAAGTGTATGGTTTTAGAGAGCCACGAGCACCAGGAATAAGGATCTACCGTTGTCATTTCGTTCCGTCGACATTCGGTTCCGGAGCGACACGAACGGGGACTTAGAATTTTTTCGCTCGGGCTCCGGAGCGACACGAACGGGGACTTAGAATTTTTTCGCTCGGGCTCCGGAGCGACACGATCGCTCCGTTATTCTACGTTCTCTCGGTCCACGGGCATCAGAGAGCAAAACAGCCTAATAGTTTTAGAGTGCCTCAACGATCAGGAATATGGATCTAACGTTCTCGTTTCGAACCGACGACTTTCGGTTCCGGAGCGACACGAACGCTCCATGATTCTCGATTATCTCGACACAGGTAAGAGACAGAGGAGAACAAGTGTATGGTTTTAGAGAGCCACGAGCACCAGGAATAAGGATCTACCGTTGTCATTTCGTTCCGTCGACATTCGGTTCCGGAGCGACACGAACGGGGACTTAGAATTTTTTCGCTCGGGCTCCGGAGCGACACGAACGGGGACTTAGAATTTTTTCGCTCGGGCTCCGGAGCGACACGATCGCTCCGTTATTCTACGTTCTCTCGGTCCACGGGCATCAGAGAGCAAAACAGCCTAATAGTTTTAGAGTGCCTCAACGATCAGGAATATGGATCTAACGTTCTCGTTTCGAACCGACGACTTTCGGTTCCGGAGCGACACGAACGCTCCATGATTCTCGATTATCTCGACACAGGTAAGAGACAGAGGAGAACAAGTGTATGGTTTTAGAGAGCCACGAGCACCAGGAATAAGGATCTACCGTTGTCATTTCGTTCCGTCGACATTCGGTTCCGGAGCGACACGAACGGGGACTTAGAATTTTTTCGCTCGGGCTCCGGAGCGACACGAACGGGGACTTAGAATTTTTTCGCTCGGGCTCCGGAGCGACACGATCGCTCCGTTATTCTACGTTCTCTCGGTCCACGGGCATCAGAGAGCAAAACAGCCTAATAGTTTTAGAGTGCCTCAACGATCAGGAATATGGATCTAACGTTCTCGTTTCGAACCGACGACTTTCGGTTCCGGAGCGACACGAACGCTCCATGATTCTCGATTATCTCGACACAGGTAAGAGACAGAGGAGAACAAGTGTATGGTTTTAGAGAGCCACGAGCACCAGGAATAAGGATCTACCGTTGTCATTTCGTTCCGTCGACATTCGGTTCCGGAGCGACACGAACGGGGACTTAGAATTTTTTCGCTCGGGCTCCGGAGCGACACGAACGGGGACTTAGAATTTTTTCGCTCGGGCTCCGGAGCGACACGATCGCTCCGTTATTCTACGTTCTCTCGGTCCACGGGCATCAGAGAGCAAAACAGCCTAATAGTTTTAGAGTGCCTCAACGATCAGGAATATGGATCTAACGTTCTCGTTTCGAACCGACGACTTTCGGTTCCGGAGCGACACGAACGCTCCATGATTCTCGATTATCTCGACACAGGTAAGAGACAGAGGAGAACAAGTGTATGGTTTTAGAGAGCCACGAGCACCAGGAATAAGGATCTACCGTTGTCATTTCGTTCCGTCGACATTCGGTTCCGGAGCGACACGAACGGGGACTTAGAATTTTTTCGCTCGGGCTCCGGAGCGACACGAACGGGGACTTAGAATTTTTTCGCTCGGGCTCCGGAGCGACACGATCGCTCCGTTATTCTACGTTCTCTCGGTCCACGGGCATCAGAGAGCAAAACAGCCTAATAGTTTTAGAGTGCCTCAACGATCAGGAATATGGATCTAACGTTC
The DNA here is from genome assembly GCF_051401765.1 of Calliopsis andreniformis. NCBI lineage: Eukaryota > Metazoa > Arthropoda > Insecta > Hymenoptera > Andrenidae > Calliopsis > Calliopsis andreniformis. Next base: position 60,731 of record NW_027480819.1, read on the forward strand.
TCGTTTCGAACCGACGACTTTCGGTTCCGGAGCGACACGAACGCTCCATGATTCTCGATTATCTCGACACAGGTAAGAGACAGAGGAGAACAAGTGTATGGTTTTAGAGAGCCACGAGCACCAGGAATAAGGATCTACCGTTGTCATTTCGTTCCGTCGACATTCGGTTCCGGAGCGACACGAACGGGGACTTAGAATTTTTTCGCTCGGGCTCCGGAGCGACACGAACGGGGACTTAGAATTTTTTCGCTCGGGCTCCGGAGCGACACGATCGCTCCGTTATTCTACGTTCTCTCGGTCCACGGGCATCAGAGAGCAAAACAGCCTAATAGTTTTAGAGTGCCTCAACGATCAGGAATATGGATCTAACGTTCTCGTTTCGAACCGACGACTTTCGGTTCCGGAGCGACACGAACGCTCCATGATTCTCGATTATCTCGACACAGGTAAGAGACAGAGGAGAACAAGTGTATGGTTTTAGAGAGCCACGAGCACCAGGAATAAGGATCTACCGTTGTCATTTCGTTCCGTCGACATTCGGTTCCGGAGCGACACGAACGGGGACTTAGAATTTTTTCGCTCGGGCTCCGGAGCGACACGAACGGGGACTTAGAATTTTTTCGCTCGGGCTCCGGAGCGACACGATCGCTCCGTTATTCTACGTTCTCTCGGTCCACGGGCATCAGAGAGCAAAACAGCCTAATAGTTTTAGAGTGCCTCAACGATCAGGAATATGGATCTAACGTTCTCGTTTCGAACCGACGACTTTCGGTTCCGGAGCGACACGAACGCTCCATGATTCTCGATTATCTCGACACAGGTAAGAGACAGAGGAGAACAAGTGTATGGTTTTAGAGAGCCACGAGCACCAGGAATAAGGATCTACCGTTGTCATTTCGTTCCGTCGACATTCGGTTCCGGAGCGACACGAACGGGGACTTAGAATTTTTTCGCTCGGGCTCCGGAGCGACACGAACGGGGACTTAGAATTTTTTCGCTCGGGCTCCGGAGCGACACGATCGCTCCGTTATTCTACGTTCTCTCGGTCCACGGGCATCAGAGAGCAAAACAGCCTAATAGTTTTAGAGTGCCTCAACGATCAGGAATATGGATCTAACGTTCTCGTTTCGAACCGACGACTTTCGGTTCCGGAGCGACACGAACGCTCCATGATTCTCGATTATCTCGACACAGGTAAGAGACAGAGGAGAACAAGTGTATGGTTTTAGAGAGCCACGAGCACCAGGAATAAGGATCTACCGTTGTCATTTCGTTCCGTCGACATTCGGTTCCGGAGCGACACGAACGGGGACTTAGAATTTTTTCGCTCGGGCTCCGGAGCGACACGAACGGGGACTTAGAATTTTTTCGCTCGGGCTCCGGAGCGACACGATCGCTCCGTTATTCTACGTTCTCTCGGTCCACGGGCATCAGAGAGCAAAACAGCCTAATAGTTTTAGAGTGCCTCAACGATCAGGAATATGGATCTAACGTTCTCGTTTCGAACCGACGACTTTCGGTTCCGGAGCGACACGAACGCTCCATGATTCTCGATTATCTCGACACAGGTAAGAGACAGAGGAGAACAAGTGTATGGTTTTAGAGAGCCACGAGCACCAGGAATAAGGATCTACCGTTGTCATTTCGTTCCGTCGACATTCGGTTCCGGAGCGACACGAACGGGGACTTAGAATTTTTTCGCTCGGGCTCCGGAGCGACACGAACGGGGACTTAGAATTTTTTCGCTCGGGCTCCGGAGCGACACGATCGCTCCGTTATTCTACGTTCTCTCGGTCCACGGGCATCAGAGAGCAAAACAGCCTAATAGTTTTAGAGTGCCTCAACGATCAGGAATATGGATCTAACGTTCTCGTTTCGAACCGACGACTTTCGGTTCCGGAGCGACACGAACGCTCCATGATTCTCGATTATCTCGACACAGGTAAGAGACAGAGGAGAACAAGTGTATGGTTTTAGAGAGCCACGAGCACCAGGAATAAGGATCTACCGTTGTCATTTCGTTCCGTCGACATTCGGTTCCGGAGCGACACGAACGGGGACTTAGAATTTTTTCGCTCGGGCTCCGGAGCGACACGAACGGGGACTTAGAATTTTTTCGCTCGGGCTCCGGAGCGACACGATCGCTCCGTTATTCTACGTTCTCTCGGTCCACGGGCATCAGAGAGCAAAACAGCCTAATAGTTTTAGAGTGCCTCAACGATCAGGAATATGGATCTAACGTTCTCGTTTCGAACCGACGACTTTCGGTTCCGGAGCGACACGAACGCTCCATGATTCTCGATTATCTCGACACAGGTAAGAGACAGAGGAGAACAAGTGTATGGTTTTAGAGAGCCACGAGCACCAGGAATAAGGATCTACCGTTGTCATTTCGTTCCGTCGACATTCGGTTCCGGAGCGACACGAACGGGGACTTAGAATTTTTTCGCTCGGGCTCCGGAGCGACACGAACGGGGACTTAGAATTTTTTCGCTCGGGCTCCGGAGCGACACGATCGCTCCGTTATTCTACGTTCTCTCGGTCCACGGGCATCAGAGAGCAAAACAGCCTAATAGTTTTAGAGTGCCTCAACGATCAGGAATATGGATCTAACGTTCTCGTTTCGAACCGACGACTTTCGGTTCCGGAGCGACACGAACGCTCCATGATTCTCGATTATCTCGACACAGGTAAGAGACAGAGGAGAACAAGTGTATGGTTTTAGAGAGCCACGAGCACCAGGAATAAGGATCTACCGTTGTCATTTCGTTCCGTCGACATTCGGTTCCGGAGCGACACGAACGGGGACTTAGAATTTTTTCGCTCGGGCTCCGGAGCGACACGAACGGGGACTTAGAATTTTTTCGCTCGGGCTCCGGAGCGACACGATCGCTCCGTTATTCTACGTTCTCTCGGTCCACGGGCATCAGAGAGCAAAACAGCCTAATAGTTTTAGAGTGCCTCAACGATCAGGAATATGGATCTAACGTTCTCGTTTCGAACCGACGACTTTCGGTTCCGGAGCGACACGAACGCTCCATGATTCTCGATTATCTCGACACAGGTAAGAGACAGAGGAGAACAAGTGTATGGTTTTAGAGAGCCACGAGCACCAGGAATAAGGATCTACCGTTGTCATTTCGTTCCGTCGACATTCGGTTCCGGAGCGACACGAACGGGGACTTAGAATTTTTTCGCTCGGGCTCCGGAGCGACACGAACGGGGACTTAGAATTTTTTCGCTCGGGCTCCGGAGCGACACGATCGCTCCGTTATTCTACGTTCTCTCGGTCCACGGGCATCAGAGAGCAAAACAGCCTAATAGTTTTAGAGTGCCTCAACGATCAGGAATATGGATCTAACGTTCTCGTTTCGAACCGACGACTTTCGGTTCCGGAGCGACACGAACGCTCCATGATTCTCGATTATCTCGACACAGGTAAGAGACAGAGGAGAACAAGTGTATGGTTTTAGAGAGCCACGAGCACCAGGAATAAGGATCTACCGTTGTCATTTCGTTCCGTCGACATTCGGTTCCGGAGCGACACGAACGGGGACTTAGAATTTTTTCGCTCGGGCTCCGGAGCGACACGAACGGGGACTTAGAATTTTTTCGCTCGGGCTCCGGAGCGACACGATCGCTCCGTTATTCTACGTTCTCTCGGTCCACGGGCATCAGAGAGCAAAACAGCCTAATAGTTTTAGAGTGCCTCAACGATCAGGAATATGGATCTAACGTTCTCGTTTCGAACCGACGACTTTCGGTTCCGGAGCGACACGAACGCTCCATGATTCTCGATTATCTCGACACAGGTAAGAGACAGAGGAGAACAAGTGTATGGTTTTAGAGAGCCACGAGCACCAGGAATAAGGATCTACCGTTGTCATTTCGTTCCGTCGACATTCGGTTCCGGAGCGACACGAACGGGGACTTAGAATTTTTTCGCTCGGGCTCCGGAGCGACACGAACGGGGACTTAGAATTTTTTCGCTCGGGCTCCGGAGCGACACGATCGCTCCGTTATTCTACGTTCTCTCGGTCCACGGGCATCAGAGAGCAAAACAGCCTAATAGTTTTAGAGTGCCTCAACGATCAGGAATATGGATCTAACGTTCTCGTTTCGAACCGACGACTTTCGGTTCCGGAGCGACACGAACGCTCCATGATTCTCGATTATCTCGACACAGGTAAGAGACAGAGGAGAACAAGTGTATGGTTTTAGAGAGCCACGAGCACCAGGAATAAGGATCTACCGTTGTCATTTCGTTCCGTCGACATTCGGTTCCGGAGCGACACGAACGGGGACTTAGAATTTTTTCGCTCGGGCTCCGGAGCGACACGAACGGGGACTTAGAATTTTTTCGCTCGGGCTCCGGAGCGACACGATCGCTCCGTTATTCTACGTTCTCTCGGTCCACGGGCATCAGAGAGCAAAACAGCCTAATAGTTTTAGAGTGCCTCAACGATCAGGAATATGGATCTAACGTTCTCGTTTCGAACCGACGACTTTCGGTTCCGGAGCGACACGAACGCTCCATGATTCTCGATTATCTCGACACAGGTAAGAGACAGAGGAGAACAAGTGTATGGTTTTAGAGAGCCACGAGCACCAGGAATAAGGATCTACCGTTGTCATTTCGTTCCGTCGACATTCGGTTCCGGAGCGACACGAACGGGGACTTAGAATTTTTTCGCTCGGGCTCCGGAGCGACACGAACGGGGACTTAGAATTTTTTCGCTCGGGCTCCGGAGCGACACGATCGCTCCGTTATTCTACGTTCTCTCGGTCCACGGGCATCAGAGAGCAAAACAGCCTAATAGTTTTAGAGTGCCTCAACGATCAGGAATATGGATCTAACGTTCTCGTTTCGAACCGACGACTTTCGGTTCCGGAGCGACACGAACGCTCCATGATTCTCGATTATCTCGACACAGGTAAGAGACAGAGGAGAACAAGTGTATGGTTTTAGAGAGCCACGAGCACCAGGAATAAGGATCTACCGTTGTCATTTCGTTCCGTCGACATTCGGTTCCGGAGCGACACGAACGGGGACTTAGAATTTTTTCGCTCGGGCTCCGGAGCGACACGAACGGGGACTTAGAATTTTTTCGCTCGGGCTCCGGAGCGACACGATCGCTCCGTTATTCTACGTTCTCTCGGTCCACGGGCATCAGAGAGCAAAACAGCCTAATAGTTTTAGAGTGCCTCAACGATCAGGAATATGGATCTAACGTTCTCGTTTCGAACCGACGACTTTCGGTTCCGGAGCGACACGAACGCTCCATGATTCTCGATTATCTCGACACAGGTAAGAGACAGAGGAGAACAAGTGTATGGTTTTAGAGAGCCACGAGCACCAGGAATAAGGATCTACCGTTGTCATTTCGTTCCGTCGACATTCGGTTCCGGAGCGACACGAACGGGGACTTAGAATTTTTTCGCTCGGGCTCCGGAGCGACACGAACGGGGACTTAGAATTTTTTCGCTCGGGCTCCGGAGCGACACGATCGCTCCGTTATTCTACGTTCTCTCGGTCCACGGGCATCAGAGAGCAAAACAGCCTAATAGTTTTAGAGTGCCTCAACGATCATGGAATATGGATCTAACGTTCTCGTTTCGAACCGACGACTTTCGGTTCCGGAGCGACACGAACGCTCCATGATTCTCGATTATCTCGACACAGGTAAGAGACAGAGGAGAACAAGTGTATGGTTTTAGAGAGCCACGAGCACCAGGAATAAGGATCTACCGTTGTCATTTCGTTCCGTCGACATTCGGTTCCGGAGCGACACGAACGGGGACTTAGAATTTTTTCGCTCGGGCTCCGGAGCGACACGAACGGGGACTTAGAATTTTTTCGCTCGGGCTCCGGAGCGACACGATCGCTCCGTTATTCTACGTTCTCTCGGTCCACGGGCATCAGAGAGCAAAACAGCCTAATAGTTTTAGAGTGCCTCAACGATCAGGAATATGGATCTAACGTTCTCGTTTCGAACCGACGACTTTCGGTTCCGGAGCGACACGAACGCTCCATGATTCTCGATTATCTCGACACAGGTAAGAGACAGAGGAGAACAAGTGTATGGTTTTAGAGAGCCACGAGCACCAGGAATAAGGATCTACCGTTGTCATTTCGTTCCGTCGACATTCGGTTCCGGAGCGACACGAACGGGGACTTAGAATTTTTTCGCTCGGGCTCCGGAGCGACACGAACGGGGACTTAGAATTTTTTCGCTCGGGCTCCGGAGCGACACGATCGCTCCGTTATTCTACGTTCTCTCGGTCCACGGGCATCAGAGAGCAAAACAGCCTAATAGTTTTAGAGTGCCTCAACGATCAGGAATATGGATCTAACGTTCTCGTTTCGAACCGACGACTTTCGGTTCCGGAGCGACACGAACGCTCCATGATTCTCGATTATCTCGACACAGGTAAGAGACAGAGGAGAACAAGTGTATGGTTTTAGAGAGCCACGAGCACCAGGAATAAGGATCTACCGTTGTCATTTCGTTCCGTCGACATTCGGTTCCGGAGCGACACGAACGGGGACTTAGAATTTTTTCGCTCGGGCTCCGGAGCGACACGAACGGGGACTTAGAATTTTTTCGCTCGGGCTCCGGAGCGACACGATCGCTCCGTTATTCTACGTTCTCTCGGTCCACGGGCATCAGAGAGCAAAACAGCCTAATAGTTTTAGAGTGCCTCAACGATCAGGAATATGGATCTAACGTTCTCGTTTCGAACCGACGACTTTCGGTTCCGGAGCGACACGAACGCTCCATGATTCTCGATTATCTCGACACAGGTAAGAGACAGAGGAGAACAAGTGTATGGTTTTAGAGAGCCACGAGCACCAGGAATAAGGATCTACCGTTGTCATTTCGTTCCGTCGACATTCGGTTCCGGAGCGACACGAACGGGGACTTAGAATTTTTTCGCTCGGGCTCCGGAGCGACACGAACGGGGACTTAGAATTTTTTCGCTCGGGCTCCGGAGCGACACGATCGCTCCGTTATTCTACGTTCTCTCGGTCCACGGGCATCAGAGAGCAAAACAGCCTAATAGTTTTAGAGTGCCTCAACGATCAGGAATATGGATCTAACGTTCTCGTTTCGAACCGACGACTTTCGGTTCCGGAGCGACACGAACGCTCCATGATTCTCGATTATCTCGACACAGGTAAGAGACAGAGGAGAACAAGTGTATGGTTTTAGAGAGCCACGAGCACCAGGAATAAGGATCTACCGTTGTCATTTCGTTCCGTCGACATTCGGTTCCGGAGCGACACGAACGGGGACTTAGAATTTTTTCGCTCGGGCTCCGGAGCGACACGAACGGGGACTTAGAATTTTTTCGCTCGGGCTCCGGAGCGACACGATCGCTCCGTTATTCTACGTTCTCTCGGTCCACGGGCATCAGAGAGCAAAACAGCCTAATAGTTTTAGAGTGCCTCAACGATCAGGAATATGGATCTAACGTTCTCGTTTCGAACCGACGACTTTCGGTTCCGGAGCGACACGAACGCTCCATGATTCTCGATTATCTCGACACAGGTAAGAGACAGAGGAGAACAAGTGTATGGTTTTAGAGAGCCACGAGCACCAGGAATAAGGATCTACCGTTGTCATTTCGTTCCGTCGACATTCGGTTCCGGAGCGACACGAACGGGGACTTAGAATTTTTTCGCTCGGGCTCCGGAGCGACACGAACGGGGACTTAGAATTTTTTCGCTCGGGCTCCGGAGCGACACGATCGCTCCGTTATTCTACGTTCTCTCGGTCCACGGGCATCAGAGAGCAAAACAGCCTAATAGTTTTAGAGTGCCTCAACGATCAGGAATATGGATCTAACGTTCTCGTTTCGAACCGACGACTTTCGGTTCCGGAGCGACACGAACGCTCCATGATTCTCGATTATCTCGACACAGGTAAGAGACAGAGGAGAACAAGTGTATGGTTTTAGAGAGCCACGAGCACCAGGAATAAGGATCTACCGTTGTCATTTCGTTCCGTCGACATTCGGTTCCGGAGCGACACGAACGGGGACTTAGAATTTTTTCGCTCGGGCTCCGGAGCGACACGAACGGGGACTTAGAATTTTTTCGCTCGGGCTCCGGAGCGACACGATCGCTCCGTTATTCTACGTTCTCTCGGTCCACGGGCATCAGAGAGCAAAACAGCCTAATAGTTTTAGAGTGCCTCAACGATCAGGAATATGGATCTAACGTTCTCGTTTCGAACCGACGACTTTCGGTTCCGGAGCGACACGAACGCTCCATGATTCTCGATTATCTCGACACAGGTAAGAGACAGAGGAGAACAAGTGTATGGTTTTAGAGAGCCACGAGCACCAGGAATAAGGATCTACCGTTGTCATTTCGTTCCGTCGACATTCGGTTCCGGAGCGACACGAACGGGGACTTAGAATTTTTTCGCTCGGGCTCCGGAGCGACACGAACGGGGACTTAGAATTTTTTCGCTCGGGCTCCGGAGCGACACGATCGCTCCGTTATTCTACGTTCTCTCGGTCCACGGGCATCAGAGAGCAAAACAGCCTAATAGTTTTAGAGTGCCTCAACGATCAGGAATATGGATCTAACGTTCTCGTTTCGAACCGACGACTTTCGGTTCCGGAGCGACACGAACGCTCCATGATTCTCGATTATCTCGACACAGGTAAGAGACAGAGGAGAACAAGTGTATGGTTTTAGAGAGCCACGAGCACCAGGAATAAGGATCTACCGTTGTCATTTCGTTCCGTCGACATTCGGTTCCGGAGCGACACGAACGGGGACTTAGAATTTTTTCGCTCGGGCTCCGGAGCGACACGAACGGGGACTTAGAATTTTTTCGCTCGGGCTCCGGAGCGACACGATCGCTCCGTTATTCTACGTTCTCTCGGTCCACGGGCATCAGAGAGCAAAACAGCCTAATAGTTTTAGAGTGCCTCAACGATCAGGAATATGGATCTAACGTTCTCGTTTCGAACCGACGACTTTCGGTTCCGGAGCGACACGAACGCTCCATGATTCTCGATTATCTCGACACAGGTAAGAGACAGAGGAGAACAAGTGTATGGTTTTAGAGAGCCACGAGCACCAGGAATAAGGATCTACCGTTGTCATTTCGTTCCGTCGACATTCGGTTCCGGAGCGACACGAACGGGGACTTAGAATTTTTTCGCTCGGGCTCCGGAGCGACACGAACGGGGACTTAGAATTTTTTCGCTCGGGCTCCGGAGCGACACGATCGCTCCGTTATTCTACGTTCTCTCGGTCCACGGGCATCAGAGAGCAAAACAGCCTAATAGTTTTAGAGTGCCTCAACGATCAGGAATATGGATCTAACGTTCTCGTTTCGAACCGACGACTTTCGGTTCCGGAGCGACACGAACGCTCCATGATTCTCGATTATCTCGACACAGGTAAGAGACAGAGGAGAACAAGTGTATGGTTTTAGAGAGCCACGAGCACCAGGAATAAGGATCTACCGTTGTCATTTCGTTCCGTCGACATTCGGTTCCGGAGCGACACGAACGGGGACTTAGAATTTTTTCGCTCGGGCTCCGGAGCGACACGAACGGGGACTTAGAATTTTTTCGCTCGGGCTCCGGAGCGACACGATCGCTCCGTTATTCTACGTTCTCTCGGTCCACGGGCATCAGAGAGCAAAACAGCCTAATAGTTTTAGAGTGCCTCAACGATCAGGAATATGGATCTAACGTTCTCGTTTCGAACCGACGACTTTCGGTTCCGGAGCGACACGAACGCTCCATGATTCTCGATTATCTCGACACAGGTAAGAGACAGAGGAGAACAAGTGTATGGTTTTAGAGAGCCACGAGCACCAGGAATAAGGATCTACCGTTGTCATTTCGTTCCGTCGACATTCGGTTCCGGAGCGACACGAACGGGGACTTAGAATTTTTTCGCTCGGGCTCCGGAGCGACACGAACGGGGACTTAGAATTTTTTCGCTCGGGCTCCGGAGCGACACGATCGCTCCGTTATTCTACGTTCTCTCGGTCCACGGGCATCAGAGAGCAAAACAGCCTAATAGTTTTAGAGTGCCTCAACGATCAGGAATATGGATCTAACGTTCTCGTTTCGAACCGACGACTTTCGGTTCCGGAGCGACACGAACGCTCCATGATTCTCGATTATCTCGACACAGGTAAGAGACAGAGGAGAACAAGTGTATGGTTTTAGAGAGCCACGAGCACCAGGAATAAGGATCTACCGTTGTCATTTCGTTCCGTCGACATTCGGTTCCGGAGCGACACGAACGGGGACTTAGAATATTTTCAATATTGCTATATCTGTATGTATATAGTCTTAAAATATGTGGTTGAAACATGTTGAAAGTTTGTGATTATAGCAGTATAATGTCCGCAGTTTAGTATTAAGTTACTTTTATACGACCTCGTACGTGTACGTGTTCATCTGCCGAGTCTAAGTGGCAGCGTACCGGCCGGGAGTGCTGCACGCGCGGCGAGTTCCCACCGTAAGGCCGCGCGGCTACGGTCGGCCGTCGCCGGCCTCTCGGCCGGCCACTCGGTATCTATAAGAGAAGCGTCGGTCCGGGCGTGCCGGTCGAGGCATCGCTGGGCGCGTGGCTATTCTACGATCTCGGTCGAGAAGCAGTCCACCGCTCCTCGGGATCTTGTATCTCGAGTGTCTTCGAACGGTTTACGTTCCGGATCTTTCTCTACACAGCATGACCACGGGTCGGTGTCTAAGACCGAATGGCCCTTATGTGGTAATCGTCCTTTGGACGTTGGTGACTTGTATGCACTAGCGTGTATACTCGTACTTACTGAGCATCAACTCTTTGTCCGAGCGAATGAGTTTATTTAAACTGAACGAAACGTTCCGTCTTTAAGGCGGGCGCCGGGCTTACGTGAGAATGGAAAGCCTAAATATCAAGAGGTGTCAGATTTTCGATATGTGCAGCGCGCACATTCCGCGCCAGCTCGCTATGCCCAGCACGACGCTTAACGCGCTATCTCGATATGTTTCGGCATGCCACTATTACGCGCTTCTGTCGACTTTGCCCAGCGTGCTTGATACGCGCTTCGTCGTCAGTGACCAGCGTGAGTGGTTTACGTGCCTGTACGATGGATGCTTAGCGCGAGCGTATACCGCTCCGTAGAGTTTTCTGCGGAGGTCCGGTGTACGTGCTTACCGATGGATGACCAACGGCGTGTGTGATTCGTGCTTGTCGAGGTCCGACACCAATGTTGGAATTGTCAAATAAATGAACGAACCGAGACTCCTTGTCGAAGTTACAATCTTTACGTGACACGCAAAAGCAAAGATTTAATACTGTGGATCACATGAGTTTGCTGTTCGTGTCACGAGTTTCTGAACATGTGTTGTGGGATATTTGTGCACACGAAAAATTGTGGATCTATCTGAATTGTGTTGAGGTGTGCAATCCCAATTGATTGAAAGTAAAAGATGAGAAAGGAGTAGTGACGTGCGAGCAAGATATCACTGTGATGCTTGGCTCTGGAAATTGTGTGAAAGGGCGGCTCGATCCGAGAGAGAGGAAGTTCACAGGAATATTTTTGTGGAAGGATATGTTCTGTGATTCTTCACTCTCATATGAAGAAGAATTGTGTGTGAAAGGCTGGTGGATCGTTGCCGAAGGAGCTCAAGTATCACGACGGAGAGAATAGTTTCGTGGATATTTCTCTGTGTGATAATTCTTGTCTCGAAAATTAGAAACTAGAGAGAAAAGAGAGTGTCGTCGATCGGTGATCTGCAAAAG
>NW_027480819.1:75000-85000 GCF_051401765.1 Calliopsis andreniformis
CGTGAGGCTCCTTGTAAGAAAGGGGGAACGCGCAAAGGGAAAGGAAAGGAAGCCCGCCAGTTCGAGAAGAACGTTTCTTTTTTTTTCCGTCGTGAGTACGCTGCCGATAGTTACAACGCTAGCGTGAGGTGTCGATCACCGATGTCATCGGGCAACATGATCGGGGTCTTGCATGCAATTTCGCATGGAGGACATTGTCCCGTCGTTGCGCGATGCTTCGTCGCACCCGCCGTTGTACGTACGCGCGGCATCTTCGATGGAGCGAAACTGTTCCTTCTCGACTGCCTGCGTGAGGCTTTGTCCCAGCGTTTACAAAGAGCCCGCCAGTTTGGGATGTATCGTTCCCTCCTCGGCGCGTAAGCATTGCGTCGATATATATAGCGCTTGCGTGAGGTGCATCTCCGATAGCCCCGTCGCCACAGCATGATATCGGGGTCTTTCATATCTTATGGAAGACATGGTCCCGTCGCTGCGCGATGTTTCGGTCACACACCCGCCGCTAATATATACGGTGCATACTCGCGCGGCAGAGAGAGGAGAGAGAGCGTGCTTGCCAGCTGCTTGCGCGAGGCTGCGCCCGTTTCTCCTATTTTCGGTGGGAATAATGAAAAGCGAGCGAAGAAGAGGTTAAGGAGAATAACCGATATGAGCGCACGAGTGCGAAAGCAAACGTTTTCCCATTCGCATCCCGCTCCCGGTGTTTCTTCGTCTCTTTACCTCGTTGTTCTCTCCGAACCGTCCAGCGGATGTGGACCCTCTCTTGAGAAAGAGAGGGCCCGGGTAACCTAGGACGCGACACGTATCCCGCGTCGATGTGCGGCCGTAGGGTACGTATTCCTGCCGTGTGAACAACAACTGTGGACCGGCTGTTAACAGCTTCGACTTTCGTGAGTCTGACTCCCAAGAATAATGGAATTTGTGTGTGAATTTAAGGGGATGAGAAAGACCGATCGAAGCCGGCTGCGAAGTCCGTTCTAATCGGCTATCCAAATCAGGAGGGGAATACGTACGTGCAGGGCGCTGCGACAATAAAATGGGGGGTGTCGTTTCAGAGGAGAACACCGTGGATGTACGTGGTTCACTTGATCGGGGTATCCCCGTCGGCTCCATCGTACTCTCCAGGTTGATCCTAGGTTTTTAAATGTACTCTACGCCTGGCCGTTACGGGAACCGTTCGCAATTGCGTGGCGGTCTCCGTGCGGAACCGCATCCCAGAGACCCCTGTGTCGTCACTTTCGTTCGTTCGGACGAAGTGTCGCGACGCCCGAACCTCCATCGACCGTGTGCTAGTTGGAGGCGCGGGTCTCGGATTCTTCCGAACCCGAGAACTATATACGAGTATGATATATATATATACATGAACACAGAATATTAAAATACAACCCTGAACGGTGGATCACTTGGCTCGTGGGTCGATGAAGAACGCAGCTAATTGCGCGTCAACGTGTGAACTGCAGGACACATGAACATCGACATTTCGAACGCACATTGCGGTCCACGGATACAATTCCTGGACCACGCCTGGCTGAGGGTCGTTCACGTAACCTTAAGACTGCTTACGTTGGCATCTCGGTGTCACGTACGAGCGATTGTTGGACCGTTCGTCGGCGTTTGCCGCGGTCGCACGAAAACAAGCGAGAATACGCTCTAGACGTCATGGAGGGAAGAAGGTTGTGTGTACGCGGCAGATGACTGGAGACATCGTCGTCATCGTCGTTGCTTTGTCGTTCCGGACTTGCGTGAGTGCTAATTTTCACACGGCGTCGTGAGTCGCTTAATTTGTCGACCGCCCGTGTGTGTATGTGCACCGCTCCGGACGCAAGCGCGCGGACGTACGATCATCGACCAGCCTCCGTGTCTCGCCAAATACCCTCGTGATTGTTAACAGACAGCGTTCGCTTTTCGTGCGAGTTTTCATCCGCGCTCCCGACGTAGTCTGAAATGATGCGTGTAAGAAAGAGGCGTGCGTAACCCGCAACGACACACAAGAGAGTTTGTCGTGAGACTACAGAGAAGGACAATGAAAGGGTGTGCGAGTGAGCATGAACACGAGATCGCGTATACCCCACCCGTGTAGTGTGGTGAAGAAATGTATGACGAGAAACAGAGCCCCAGGGATTCTAGAGGGATCGTCTTGTTGCAGGAACAACGCGAAAAGGAGGCACTCATTCGTCGAAACGATGAAGTTCCGGGATGCATCTTCCCCGGCCACGTTTCGGTCGAGTCGTTTGTGGCTCCGTGAATGTGTTGTGTTGTACTACAACTTGTTTCTGTATCCTGAATCCTCTTTGGCGAGGCTTACACAGCCGCCATATATATGACTCATCACATAGGGATGACTTCTCTCCTAGAAGGAGGAGGTGGAAAGGTAGCAGCGTCCGGTCGCCCCATGTCTTCGCGTTAGTCGATCGCCGAGAGAGACCGCGCGTCAAGTCCGGTCGTCCAGTCCACGAAAGCTATACAAAAAGCAAGCGGACGGGCGTTAAACCATACCGGCAGTCGCCTGGCGAGAGTCTCTCTCCTTTAGATCGAATTAAACGAGACGCGAAGATGCTTTGGTGTGGCGCATTAAGGACGATGTGACTTACTTTCCGCTGATCACTTCTGGCGAATTACGAGGAGCTTCCTTACCTTTGGAAACGCTGCTGTTGCGTTACGACAACATATTCCGAAGGCACACGGCGAAGTTGGGACGACGCATCGAACATGATCTCAAGTCTCTCTCTCATTTCCCATTTCTCGTAACATTCGTTCACACACTCTGCCTGGTCCGCTTCTCTCGGTTGTGTGCCCCCGTTGTACGAGGATTACGCCACAGCTTCTTTCGTCATTTTTACACATATATAAAATATATCACTCTACGTGTGTGATATATTTAACACGTATACGACGACCTCAGAGTAGGCGAGATTACCCGCTGAATTTAAGCATATTACTAAGCGGAGGAAAAGAAACTAACAAGGATTTCCTTAGTAGCGGCGAGCGAACAGGAAAGAGCCCAGCACTGAATCCCGCGGTACTGCCGCAGGGAAATGTAGTGTTCGGGAGGATCCGTTTATCCCGTGACGTTGCATCGCGTCCAAGTCCATCTTGAATGGGGCCATTTACCCATAGAGGGTGCCAGGCCCGTAGCGACCGGTGCGCGTCTCGGGAGGGTCTCTCCTTAGAGTCGGGTTGCTTGAGAATGCAGCCCTAAGTGGGTGGTAAACTCCATCTAAGGCTAAATACAACCACGAGACCGATAGCGAACAAGTACCGTGAGGGAAAGTTGAAAAGAACTTTGAAGAGAGAGTTCAAGAGTACGTGAAACCGTTCAGGGGTAAACCTGAGAAACCCAAAAGTTCGAAAGGGGAGATTCATCGTCGACAAATGCTGGCTCCCGTTGGTGCGCGAAACCCCGAAAGGGGTGTCCGTCGCTTTTCCGCAAGGAGGGCGCACGGATGTTACGGCCAACGGCGAACGTTCCGGCTACGTAGACGTGCACTTCTCCCCTAGTAGGACGTCGCGACCCGTTGCGTGTCGGTCTACGGCCCGGGCGGTTAGACCGTTGCGTCGCCTTGTGCGTGCGCGACGGACCCTCGGTGACCCGACCGGCTGCGCGACGGTGTTCCCCCAGATGGTATCGGGCCGCAACCAGTCTTCTCATTCGAACGGTGCGTCAGGCCCGCCGCAAGCTCGGTCAGCTTTGTTTGCCCTGTGGTACGGACGTCTTTCCCGTTCACGGGCCTGGCCAGCTGTTAGCCGGCGGAGCCCTCGGACTGGCCAAGCTTTGAATTACCTGTCGGCGGCGCTATTGCTTTGGGTACTCTCAGGACCCGTCTTGAAACACGGACCAAGGAGCCTAACATGTGCGCGAGTCATTGGGATGAGTAAACCTAAAGGCGAAATGAAAGTGAAGGTCGTCCTTTGCGTCGGCCGAGGGAGGATGGGC
This sequence comes from Calliopsis andreniformis, assembly GCF_051401765.1. Lineage (NCBI taxonomy): Eukaryota > Metazoa > Arthropoda > Insecta > Hymenoptera > Andrenidae > Calliopsis > Calliopsis andreniformis. Next base: position 78,932 of record NW_027480819.1, read on the forward strand.
GCTGCATAGTGCTCCGCACTCCCGGGGCGTCTCGTTCTCATTGCGAGAAGAGGCGCACCTAGAGCGTACACGTTGGTACCCGAAAGATGGTGAACTATGCCTGGTCAGGACGAAGTCAGGGGAAACCCTGATGGAGGTCCGTAGCGATTCTGACGTGCAAATCGATCGCTGGAACTAGGTATAGGGGCGAAAGACTAATCGAACCATCTAGTAGCTGGTTCCCTCCGAAGTTTCCCTCAGGATAGCTGGCACTCACTCCTCCGTTCCTTCGGGGACGCGTCGAGTCTCATCTGGTAAAGCGAATGATTAGAGGCCTTGGGGCCGAAACGACCTCAACCTATTCTCAAACTTTAAATGGGTGAGATCTCTGGCTTGCTTGGTTCATTGAAGCCACGAGATTTCGGATTAGAGTGCCAAGTGGGCCAATTTTGGTAAGCAGAACTGGCGCTGTGGGATGAACCAAACGCAGAGTTAAGGCGCCTAAGTCGACGTTTATGGGATACCATGAAAGGCGTTGGTTGCTTAAGACAGCAGGACGGTGGCCATGGAAGTCGGAATCCGCTAAGGAGTGTGTAACAACTCACCTGCCGAAGCAACTAGCCCTGAAAATGGATGGCGCTGAAGCGTCGCGCCTATACTCTGCCGTCAGCGGCAAGTGGGGAGGGACGGTGCCATTACTGGTGACCGTCCTCCATGAAGCCCTGACGAGTAGGAGGGTCGCGGCGGTGTGCGCAGAAGGGTCTGGGCGTGAGCCTGCCTGGAGCCGCCGTCGGTGCAGATCTTGGTGGTAGTAGCAAATACTCTAGCGAGACCCTGGAGGACTGACGTGGAGAAGGGTTTCGTGTGAACAGCCGTTGCACACGAGTCAGTCGATCCTAAGCCCTAAGAGAAATCCTATGCAAATGTGGTGTCCTAAAATCAATGTCTGCAAACATATTATTATACAAAGAGATAAATTGAAAGATAAAAAAAAGAGACACACACACGTTGGGCGAAAGGGAATCCGGTTGCTATTCCGGAACCCGGCAGCGGAACCGTTTAACATCCGGGCCCTCATTGAGTGTTCGTCGGGGTAACCCAAAATGACCTGGAGAAGCCGTCGGGAGATCTGGGAAGAGTTTTCTTTTCTGTATAAGCGTTCGAGTTCCCTGGAAACTTCTAGCAAGGAGATAGGGTTCGGAACGCGAAGAGCACCGCAGTTGCTGCGGTGTCTGGATATTCCCCTCGGACCTTGAAAATCCAGGAGAGGGCCACGGGAGGTCTCGCGCCGGTTCGTACCCATATCCGCAGCAGGTCTCCAAGGTCAAGAGCCTCTAGTCGATAGATTAATGTAGGTAAGGGAAGTCGGCAAATTGGATCCGTAACTTCGGAATAAGGATTGGCTCTGAGGAGCGGGGCGTGTCGGGCTTGGTCGGGAAGCGGGTCTGGCTGACGTGCCGGGCCTGGGCGAGGTGAAGGGTCTTAGACTTCGGTCGACGTCCTGGGATCCGAACTCGGTCCCGTGCCTTGGCCTCCCGCGGATCTTCCTTGCTGCGAGGCTTCCGCGTCGGTTCAGCCGTCGCGTGTCGTTTCTTCGGCCGCCATTCAACGCTCGGCTCAGAACTGGCACGGACCAGGGGAATCCGACTGTCTAATTAAAACAAAGCATTGCGATGGCCCCCGCGGGTGTTGACGCAATGTGATTTCTGCCCAGTGCTCTGAATGTCAACGTGAAGAAATTCAAAAAAGCGCGGGTAAACGGCGGGAGTAACTATGACTCTCTTAAGGTAGCCAAATGCCTCGTCATCTAATTAGTGACGCGCATGAATGGATTAACGAGATTCCCTCTGTCCCTATCTACTAGCTAACCTCACTTCGGCAGAGCTTCGCCAAGCCGCCGCAGTAGACGCTTGGCGCCACCATCGCTGAGGGCAGCAGCGCCGCGCGACTCCAGTGGCCGGTGACGGAACTACCCACAGAGCGCGCGTAAATTCAAACAGACCATAGACACTTTGTGCGGTCGTGTAAATAATTTAAGTTATAGACTAAGATCCTGGAAGCGACACCCGAGTAGGCGTTGCCGTTCGTCCTCGTCGGACGTCAGAAAGCAATACGCCGCCAGGACTTGCAAAATTCCCGGAAATTCCTCGCGAAAGCTGCAAGAGACAGAATGGCACCAGTCACTGTCAAGCTTAGCAGGGCCCCAAAGCCGGAAAACCCGACTAAGTCCCAGACGCCGGCTCTGAGAACGCCGGAGAATAAAGGCCTGTCAACAAAGAGGAAGGCCAGCACTACGCCAGAGAAGGAGCTCTCTGCAGAGAAAGAAGACAAGAGGCAGAGGACTGACACATCAATGGACGAGCGCACGCCAGCGGACTTTAAGAGTGCCGCAAGCGACATTGAAGAACGTCTGCTTGCCTATTGCGCTGATCCTAAAAAGAAGGTGAATAGAGAGCAAGCCACCGCTATTATGCGGTACTTCAAAGAAATGAGGGAGCTGGTCGAAGACCTGAACATTCGGAACAGCTTCCTCGAGGGAAGAATTGAACAAGCCACCACCCACGCCAGGAAGTCGGAGGCGGCATTGAGCGGTGCAGTACAGAAGTCCTTACTGGCAACCCGATGCCTGGAGCGAGTGGCTAGGAAAGCAGATGATACGAAGGTGCCCACATACGCTGAGAGGGTAAAAATGCCCTCGACGAAAGTCTCGCCAGCCTCGATAACGCCGCCCAAGAACGTGGCGGTAATCATTCCTGACAAGGACGCAGGAGACATCAGGACAAGCGAGGAAGCTAGAGAAGCCGTATTTACCCTGGTTAACCCAAGGAAGCGAGGGATACAGGTGAAGGCGGTAAGGAAAATCCACGGCAATGGCATCGCCGTGGAAACAACCACTGCAGAGGCTTTAAAGGAATTTACAGAAAACCCGAAGCTTAAGGAAATGGGACTGAAAGTCGCAACGAAGCAAATGAGGAAGCCGAGGATGATCCTCTTCGACGTTCAAAGCGACATGACCGAAAAGGAAATACACAGTTGCCTCAGGAAACAAAACGAGAAGGTACTTGGAAACGAGGAAGCAGAGTCAGTGAAACTCTGCTTCAGGACGGGCCGAAAGAACAGTGACGAGACGAACTGGGTCGTAGAGGTCTCGCCGGCAGTCAGGTTAAGAATGCTTGAGGCACGCAAGCTGTTTCTCGGGTGGAGCGCATGCAAGGTGCGTGACTTCTTGGCAGTCAGCAGATGCTTTAAGTGTCAGGGCTTCGGGCACATAGCAAAGCACTGCAAACACGAGCAGGAAGTTTGCGGCCATTGTGCACAAGAAGGACACGGAGCAAAAACGTGCCCCAAAAGGGAAATGCCAGCAGTGTGCATAAATTGCAAAAGAGTCGGAAAGAACGGGGACCACGCCGCTTCCAGCGCGGCATGCCCAGGACATAAAGCAGCCATTGAGAAGTCCGTAAGCAGAACCAATTATGGATACTAACCCAGTATACAGTAATGGACGCGGAATGACGATCCTGCAGCTTAACATGCAGCGATCTAAAACGGTACCACATGAGATCAGGTTAAAAATGGAGCACGTCAACGCGGATATCCTGCTCATGCAGGAGCCGTACAGCTTCAAAGGGGCCATTACGGGCCTTGGTCGAGGCGTCTTAGCGGTCTCGCGGGGCACTGCAGTCGAACCACCGCTTGCAGCGATAGCGGTAAGAAACAAGCACCTGACAGTACTCGAAATAACCGAATTTTGCACGAGTCAATGCGTATGCGTACAAACCTTTGACGGGCTAAAGGAGCTCTACTTCGTAAGTCAGTATTTTCCCCCATCTGAGAGTATTGAAGACGGACTTGCCCACCTCGACAAAATACTCACACACCTCCGGGGGAAGGCAGTAATAATAGGGGCGGACGCAAACGCCAAGTCATCCGTCTGGCACAGCAAGACTACTGACGACCGAGGGGAGCTGCTAGAGCAGCTGATAGCACAACACGACCTGATGGTGCTCAACAAAGCCGGGTTCCCTACAACCTTTGAGAGTACCCGCGGATCGTCGAACATTGACGTGACTCTCATAACCTGGAAAGCCATTCCACTTGTGCACGGCTGGAAAGTGTACAGGGACGGCACATCCAGCGATCATAGAATCCTGGAGACGAGACTTGACCTCGGCGGTGAGCGGCAACAAACACCACCCACGAGGCCAAGGTACAACACAAGGAAGGCGAACTGGGATAAGTTCCAGAAGGTACTCCTGGAGAGGAAAATATCCCTCAGCACACTCCCTCTTAACAGCCGAGAGGACGTTGAGAGGTTCGCTGAAGAAACCGAGCGCACAATAATCGCAGCATGCGAGCAAGCTATGCCTGAAAAGCAGTGGCATCAGAAGTCAGTTCCATGGTGGACGACTGAACTGACGAGAATGAAAAGAGCAACGTACAGGGCCCGAAGAATCTACCAGCGGACAGAAGACCCGACCAAAAAGGAGGAGCGCAAGGGGGAGTACCGAAGGCTCAGAAGGGCCTACACAAAAAAGGTAACGGCCGAGAAAAACAAAAGCTGGCGAAATTTTGTGACAGAGGAGGGAAAGAAGGCACCATGGGGCCTGGCAACAAAAACCACGCTCGGTAAACTCAGGCGAGAGGAGGTAACCACGACCATCGAGTTACGAGAGGGAGGCTATACAGCAAATTGGAAGGCAACAGCAGAGGAGATGCTCCGTGCGCTAGTCCCTGACGACGATCGCACCACTGAAACACCAGAGCAGAAGCGAATAAGAGAGGACGTCCTCATATACCCGGAAACAGAGGACACACCGCCTTTCGAGTGGGAAGAACTGAGTGCAGCGGTAAAGCGCCTCAGGAAAGGCAAATGCCCGGGACCGGACAGAATAGAAGCCGAGGTAATTCAGGAGTCATGGGGGTGCATCCACAATGAGCTTCTGAGACTCATGAATGGCTGCCTGGAATGGGGAATATTTCCAACACGCTGGAAGAAGGGAAGCATAATAACCGTCCCTAAGGGACCGGACCGCGACAGGAGCAGTACAAAGTCATACAGACCAATTTGCCTCCTCTCAATGATGGGAAAACTGCTCGAGCGACTGGTAGCAGTCAGGCTAAAGCCCACCCTTCTCGATCACAGTGGGACCTCGGACCGTCAGTACGGTTTCCGGCCTGGAAGGTCTACTGAAGATGCTATCCTCAGACTACGAGAACTGGTCGACCGCCTCGAGCAGCAGACGGACCGTGGAAAGTACGGATCAAGGTACGTGATTGGAATTGCCCTTGACATCGCAGGAGCGTTCGATAACGTATGGTGGCCGAACGTACTGAACGAACTCAAGAAGAGGAGCTGCCCACGAAACATCTACGGCCTAGTAGACAGCTACTTCACGGACAGAGCAGTGCAAATAGTAGGAAAGCACGAAACTGTGGACAAACCAGTAACAAAGGGCTGCCCCCAGGGCTCAATATTGGGCCCCAGTTTCTGGAACATTAACTTCGACGATCTACTAGCATATTTATCCAGCGGAGAACTGGATTGTGAAGTTATAGCCTACGCAGACGATGTCCTAGCACTGATATCGGGCAGAAGCAGAAAAGAGGTCAGCAGAAAGGGTCAGGAGGTCGTGTCAGCGGTCGGGACATGGTGCGAAGGAAGAAAACTGCAGCTCTCTGCAGAGAAGACAGAAATGCTCTTGCTGAGGGGAAATCTCGACGCGAAAAGACCACCTACCGTACTCGTCCAAAATCAGGGAATAAGAATGAAGCCGACTATTAAATACCTAGGCGTCTACTTAGACAGAGGGCTCAGGATTGACACGCATATCAAGAAGACAGCAGAGAAATGCGGCAGGCTCTTCAACAGCCTTGCAAAAGTAGCCAAGGCGAACTGGGGACTGGAACACGGCTCGTTAAGAATCCTATACAAGGGGCTTTTCGTGCCGATAACAACATACGCAGCCGCCGGCTGGAGCGACCTTATAAATAAGACCCACAGGAAGATTCTGCTACGCTCGCAGAGAATGGCCCTTCTTAGAGTGACAAAAGCATACCGTACGACATCAACAGATGCACTGCCAGTTATCG
>NW_027480819.1:90000-166166 GCF_051401765.1 Calliopsis andreniformis
TCGTTTCGAACCGACGACTTTCGGTTCCGGAGCGACACGAACGCTCCATGATTCTCGATTATCTCGACACAGGTAAGAGACAGAGGAGAACAAGTGTATGGTTTTAGAGAGCCACGAGCACCAGGAATAAGGATCTACCGTTGTCATTTCGTTCCGTCGACATTCGGTTCCGGAGCGACACGAACGGGGACTTAGAATTTTTTCGCTCGGGCTCCGGAGCGACACGAACGGGGACTTAGAATTTTTTCGCTCGGGCTCCGGAGCGACACGATCGCTCCGTTATTCTACGTTCTCTCGGTCCACGGGCATCAGAGAGCAAAACAGCCTAATAGTTTTAGAGTGCCTCAACGATCAGGAATATGGATCTAACGTTCTCGTTTCGAACCGACGACTTTCGGTTCCGGAGCGACACGAACGCTCCATGATTCTCGATTATCTCGACACAGGTAAGAGACAGAGGAGAACAAGTGTATGGTTTTAGAGAGCCACGAGCACCAGGAATAAGGATCTACCGTTGTCATTTCGTTCCGTCGACATTCGGTTCCGGAGCGACACGAACGGGGACTTAGAATTTTTTCGCTCGGGCTCCGGAGCGACACGAACGGGGACTTAGAATTTTTTCGCTCGGGCTCCGGAGCGACACGATCGCTCCGTTATTCTACGTTCTCTCGGTCCACGGGCATCAGAGAGCAAAACAGCCTAATAGTTTTAGAGTGCCTCAACGATCAGGAATATGGATCTAACGTTCTCGTTTCGAACCGACGACTTTCGGTTCCGGAGCGACACGAACGCTCCATGATTCTCGATTATCTCGACACAGGTAAGAGACAGAGGAGAACAAGTGTATGGTTTTAGAGAGCCACGAGCACCAGGAATAAGGATCTACCGTTGTCATTTCGTTCCGTCGACATTCGGTTCCGGAGCGACACGAACGGGGACTTAGAATTTTTTCGCTCGGGCTCCGGAGCGACACGAACGGGGACTTAGAATTTTTTCGCTCGGGCTCCGGAGCGACACGATCGCTCCGTTATTCTACGTTCTCTCGGTCCACGGGCATCAGAGAGCAAAACAGCCTAATAGTTTTAGAGTGCCTCAACGATCAGGAATATGGATCTAACGTTCTCGTTTCGAACCGACGACTTTCGGTTCCGGAGCGACACGAACGCTCCATGATTCTCGATTATCTCGACACAGGTAAGAGACAGAGGAGAACAAGTGTATGGTTTTAGAGAGCCACGAGCACCAGGAATAAGGATCTACCGTTGTCATTTCGTTCCGTCGACATTCGGTTCCGGAGCGACACGAACGGGGACTTAGAATTTTTTCGCTCGGGCTCCGGAGCGACACGAACGGGGACTTAGAATTTTTTCGCTCGGGCTCCGGAGCGACACGATCGCTCCGTTATTCTACGTTCTCTCGGTCCACGGGCATCAGAGAGCAAAACAGCCTAATAGTTTTAGAGTGCCTCAACGATCAGGAATATGGATCTAACGTTCTCGTTTCGAACCGACGACTTTCGGTTCCGGAGCGACACGAACGCTCCATGATTCTCGATTATCTCGACACAGGTAAGAGACAGAGGAGAACAAGTGTATGGTTTTAGAGAGCCACGAGCACCAGGAATAAGGATCTACCGTTGTCATTTCGTTCCGTCGACATTCGGTTCCGGAGCGACACGAACGGGGACTTAGAATTTTTTCGCTCGGGCTCCGGAGCGACACGAACGGGGACTTAGAATTTTTTCGCTCGGGCTCCGGAGCGACACGATCGCTCCGTTATTCTACGTTCTCTCGGTCCACGGGCATCAGAGAGCAAAACAGCCTAATAGTTTTAGAGTGCCTCAACGATCAGGAATATGGATCTAACGTTCTCGTTTCGAACCGACGACTTTCGGTTCCGGAGCGACACGAACGCTCCATGATTCTCGATTATCTCGACACAGGTAAGAGACAGAGGAGAACAAGTGTATGGTTTTAGAGAGCCACGAGCACCAGGAATAAGGATCTACCGTTGTCATTTCGTTCCGTCGACATTCGGTTCCGGAGCGACACGAACGGGGACTTAGAATTTTTTCGCTCGGGCTCCGGAGCGACACGAACGGGGACTTAGAATTTTTTCGCTCGGGCTCCGGAGCGACACGATCGCTCCGTTATTCTACGTTCTCTCGGTCCACGGGCATCAGAGAGCAAAACAGCCTAATAGTTTTAGAGTGCCTCAACGATCAGGAATATGGATCTAACGTTCTCGTTTCGAACCGACGACTTTCGGTTCCGGAGCGACACGAACGCTCCATGATTCTCGATTATCTCGACACAGGTAAGAGACAGAGGAGAACAAGTGTATGGTTTTAGAGAGCCACGAGCACCAGGAATAAGGATCTACCGTTGTCATTTCGTTCCGTCGACATTCGGTTCCGGAGCGACACGAACGGGGACTTAGAATTTTTTCGCTCGGGCTCCGGAGCGACACGAACGGGGACTTAGAATTTTTTCGCTCGGGCTCCGGAGCGACACGATCGCTCCGTTATTCTACGTTCTCTCGGTCCACGGGCATCAGAGAGCAAAACAGCCTAATAGTTTTAGAGTGCCTCAACGATCAGGAATATGGATCTAACGTTCTCGTTTCGAACCGACGACTTTCGGTTCCGGAGCGACACGAACGCTCCATGATTCTCGATTATCTCGACACAGGTAAGAGACAGAGGAGAACAAGTGTATGGTTTTAGAGAGCCACGAGCACCAGGAATAAGGATCTACCGTTGTCATTTCGTTCCGTCGACATTCGGTTCCGGAGCGACACGAACGGGGACTTAGAATTTTTTCGCTCGGGCTCCGGAGCGACACGAACGGGGACTTAGAATTTTTTCGCTCGGGCTCCGGAGCGACACGATCGCTCCGTTATTCTACGTTCTCTCGGTCCACGGGCATCAGAGAGCAAAACAGCCTAATAGTTTTAGAGTGCCTCAACGATCAGGAATATGGATCTAACGTTCTCGTTTCGAACCGACGACTTTCGGTTCCGGAGCGACACGAACGCTCCATGATTCTCGATTATCTCGACACAGGTAAGAGACAGAGGAGAACAAGTGTATGGTTTTAGAGAGCCACGAGCACCAGGAATAAGGATCTACCGTTGTCATTTCGTTCCGTCGACATTCGGTTCCGGAGCGACACGAACGGGGACTTGGAATTTTTTCGCTCGGGCTCCGGAGCGACACGAACGGGGACTTAGAATTTTTTCGCTCGGGCTCCGGAGCGACACGATCGCTCCGTTATTCTACGTTCTCTCGGTCCACGGGCATCAGAGAGCAAAACAGCCTAATAGTTTTAGAGTGCCTCAACGATCAGGAATATGGATCTAACGTTCTCGTTTCGAACCGACGACTTTCGGTTCCGGAGCGACACGAACGCTCCATGATTCTCGATTATCTCGACACAGGTAAGAGACAGAGGAGAACAAGTGTATGGTTTTAGAGAGCCACGAGCACCAGGAATAAGGATCTACCGTTGTCATTTCGTTCCGTCGACATTCGGTTCCGGAGCGACACGAACGGGGACTTAGAATTTTTTCGCTCGGGCTCCGGAGCGACACGAACGGGGACTTAGAATTTTTTCGCTCGGGCTCCGGAGCGACACGATCGCTCCGTTATTCTACGTTCTCTCGGTCCACGGGCATCAGAGAGCAAAACAGCCTAATAGTTTTAGAGTGCCTCAACGATCAGGAATATGGATCTAACGTTCTCGTTTCGAACCGACGACTTTCGGTTCCGGAGCGACACGAACGCTCCATGATTCTCGATTATCTCGACACAGGTAAGAGACAGAGGAGAACAAGTGTATGGTTTTAGAGAGCCACGAGCACCAGGAATAAGGATCTACCGTTGTCATTTCGTTCCGTCGACATTCGGTTCCGGAGCGACACGAACGGGGACTTAGAATTTTTTCGCTCGGGCTCCGGAGCGACACGAACGGGGACTTAGAATTTTTTCGCTCGGGCTCCGGAGCGACACGATCGCTCCGTTATTCTACGTTCTCTCGGTCCACGGGCATCAGAGAGCAAAACAGCCTAATAGTTTTAGAGTGCCTCAACGATCAGGAATATGGATCTAACGTTCTCGTTTCGAACCGACGACTTTCGGTTCCGGAGCGACACGAACGCTCCATGATTCTCGATTATCTCGACACAGGTAAGAGACAGAGGAGAACAAGTGTATGGTTTTAGAGAGCCACGAGCACCAGGAATAAGGATCTACCGTTGTCATTTCGTTCCGTCGACATTCGGTTCCGGAGCGACACGAACGGGGACTTGGAATTTTTTCGCTCGGGCTCCGGAGCGACACGAACGGGGACTTAGAATTTTTTCGCTCGGGCTCCGGAGCGACACGATCGCTCCGTTATTCTACGTTCTCTCGGTCCACGGGCATCAGAGAGCAAAACAGCCTAATAGTTTTAGAGTGCCTCAACGATCAGGAATATGGATCTAACGTTCTCGTTTCGAACCGACGACTTTCGGTTCCGGAGCGACACGAACGCTCCATGATTCTCGATTATCTCGACACAGGTAAGAGACAGAGGAGAACAAGTGTATGGTTTTAGAGAGCCACGAGCACCAGGAATAAGGATCTACCGTTGTCATTTCGTTCCGTCGACATTCGGTTCCGGAGCGACACGAACGGGGACTTAGAATTTTTTCGCTCGGGCTCCGGAGCGACACGAACGGGGACTTAGAATTTTTTCGCTCGGGCTCCGGAGCGACACGATCGCTCCGTTATTCTACGTTCTCTCGGTCCACGGGCATCAGAGAGCAAAACAGCCTAATAGTTTTAGAGTGCCTCAACGATCAGGAATATGGATCTAACGTTCTCGTTTCGAACCGACGACTTTCGGTTCCGGAGCGACACGAACGCTCCATGATTCTCGATTATCTCGACACAGGTAAGAGACAGAGGAGAACAAGTGTATGGTTTTAGAGAGCCACGAGCACCAGGAATAAGGATCTACCGTTGTCATTTCGTTCCGTCGACATTCGGTTCCGGAGCGACACGAACGGGGACTTAGAATTTTTTCGCTCGGGCTCCGGAGCGACACGAACGGGGACTTAGAATTTTTTCGCTCGGGCTCCGGAGCGACACGATCGCTCCGTTATTCTACGTTCTCTCGGTCCACGGGCATCAGAGAGCAAAACAGCCTAATAGTTTTAGAGTGCCTCAACGATCAGGAATATGGATCTAACGTTCTCGTTTCGAACCGACGACTTTCGGTTCCGGAGCGACACGAACGCTCCATGATTCTCGATTATCTCGACACAGGTAAGAGACAGAGGAGAACAAGTGTATGGTTTTAGAGAGCCACGAGCACCAGGAATAAGGATCTACCGTTGTCATTTCGTTCCGTCGACATTCGGTTCCGGAGCGACACGAACGGGGACTTAGAATTTTTTCGCTCGGGCTCCGGAGCGACACGAACGGGGACTTAGAATTTTTTCGCTCGGGCTCCGGAGCGACACGATCGCTCCGTTATTCTACGTTCTCTCGGTCCACGGGCATCAGAGAGCAAAACAGCCTAATAGTTTTAGAGTGCCTCAACGATCAGGAATATGGATCTAACGTTCTCGTTTCGAACCGACGACTTTCGGTTCCGGAGCGACACGAACGCTCCATGATTCTCGATTATCTCGACACAGGTAAGAGACAGAGGAGAACAAGTGTATGGTTTTAGAGAGCCACGAGCACCAGGAATAAGGATCTACCGTTGTCATTTCGTTCCGTCGACATTCGGTTCCGGAGCGACACGAACGGGGACTTAGAATTTTTTCGCTCGGGCTCCGGAGCGACACGAACGGGGACTTAGAATTTTTTCGCTCGGGCTCCGGAGCGACACGATCGCTCCGTTATTCTACGTTCTCTCGGTCCACGGGCATCAGAGAGCAAAACAGCCTAATAGTTTTAGAGTGCCTCAACGATCAGGAATATGGATCTAACGTTCTCGTTTCGAACCGACGACTTTCGGTTCCGGAGCGACACGAACGCTCCATGATTCTCGATTATCTCGACACAGGTAAGAGACAGAGGAGAACAAGTGTATGGTTTTAGAGAGCCACGAGCACCAGGAATAAGGATCTACCGTTGTCATTTCGTTCCGTCGACATTCGGTTCCGGAGCGACACGAACGGGGACTTAGAATTTTTTCGCTCGGGCTCCGGAGCGACACGAACGGGGACTTAGAATTTTTTCGCTCGGGCTCCGGAGCGACACGATCGCTCCGTTATTCTACGTTCTCTCGGTCCACGGGCATCAGAGAGCAAAACAGCCTAATAGTTTTAGAGTGCCTCAACGATCAGGAATATGGATCTAACGTTCTCGTTTCGAACCGACGACTTTCGGTTCCGGAGCGACACGAACGCTCCATGATTCTCGATTATCTCGACACAGGTAAGAGACAGAGGAGAACAAGTGTATGGTTTTAGAGAGCCACGAGCACCAGGAATAAGGATCTACCGTTGTCATTTCGTTCCGTCGACATTCGGTTCCGGAGCGACACGAACGGGGACTTAGAATTTTTTCGCTCGGGCTCCGGAGCGACACGAACGGGGACTTAGAATTTTTTCGCTCGGGCTCCGGAGCGACACGATCGCTCCGTTATTCTACGTTCTCTCGGTCCACGGGCATCAGAGAGCAAAACAGCCTAATAGTTTTAGAGTGCCTCAACGATCAGGAATATGGATCTAACGTTCTCGTTTCGAACCGACGACTTTCGGTTCCGGAGCGACACGAACGCTCCATGATTCTCGATTATCTCGACACAGGTAAGAGACAGAGGAGAACAAGTGTATGGTTTTAGAGAGCCACGAGCACCAGGAATAAGGATCTACCGTTGTCATTTCGTTCCGTCGACATTCGGTTCCGGAGCGACACGAACGGGGACTTAGAATTTTTTCGCTCGGGCTCCGGAGCGACACGAACGGGGACTTAGAATTTTTTCGCTCGGGCTCCGGAGCGACACGATCGCTCCGTTATTCTACGTTCTCTCGGTCCACGGGCATCAGAGAGCAAAACAGCCTAATAGTTTTAGAGTGCCTCAACGATCAGGAATATGGATCTAACGTTCTCGTTTCGAACCGACGACTTTCGGTTCCGGAGCGACACGAACGCTCCATGATTCTCGATTATCTCGACACAGGTAAGAGACAGAGGAGAACAAGTGTATGGTTTTAGAGAGCCACGAGCACCAGGAATAAGGATCTACCGTTGTCATTTCGTTCCGTCGACATTCGGTTCCGGAGCGACACGAACGGGGACTTAGAATTTTTTCGCTCGGGCTCCGGAGCGACACGAACGGGGACTTAGAATTTTTTCGCTCGGGCTCCGGAGCGACACGATCGCTCCGTTATTCTACGTTCTCTCGGTCCACGGGCATCAGAGAGCAAAACAGCCTAATAGTTTTAGAGTGCCTCAACGATCAGGAATATGGATCTAACGTTCTCGTTTCGAACCGACGACTTTCGGTTCCGGAGCGACACGAACGCTCCATGATTCTCGATTATCTCGACACAGGTAAGAGACAGAGGAGAACAAGTGTATGGTTTTAGAGAGCCACGAGCACCAGGAATAAGGATCTACCGTTGTCATTTCGTTCCGTCGACATTCGGTTCCGGAGCGACACGAACGGGGACTTAGAATTTTTTCGCTCGGGCTCCGGAGCGACACGAACGGGGACTTAGAATTTTTTCGCTCGGGCTCCGGAGCGACACGATCGCTCCGTTATTCTACGTTCTCTCGGTCCACGGGCATCAGAGAGCAAAACAGCCTAATAGTTTTAGAGTGCCTCAACGATCAGGAATATGGATCTAACGTTCTCGTTTCGAACCGACGACTTTCGGTTCCGGAGCGACACGAACGCTCCATGATTCTCGATTATCTCGACACAGGTAAGAGACAGAGGAGAACAAGTGTATGGTTTTAGAGAGCCACGAGCACCAGGAATAAGGATCTACCGTTGTCATTTCGTTCCGTCGACATTCGGTTCCGGAGCGACACGAACGGGGACTTAGAATTTTTTCGCTCGGGCTCCGGAGCGACACGAACGGGGACTTAGAATTTTTTCGCTCGGGCTCCGGAGCGACACGATCGCTCCGTTATTCTACGTTCTCTCGGTCCACGGGCATCAGAGAGCAAAACAGCCTAATAGTTTTAGAGTGCCTCAACGATCAGGAATATGGATCTAACGTTCTCGTTTCGAACCGACGACTTTCGGTTCCGGAGCGACACGAACGCTCCATGATTCTCGATTATCTCGACACAGGTAAGAGACAGAGGAGAACAAGTGTATGGTTTTAGAGAGCCACGAGCACCAGGAATAAGGATCTACCGTTGTCATTTCGTTCCGTCGACATTCGGTTCCGGAGCGACACGAACGGGGACTTAGAATTTTTTCGCTCGGGCTCCGGAGCGACACGAACGGGGACTTAGAATTTTTTCGCTCGGGCTCCGGAGCGACACGATCGCTCCGTTATTCTACGTTCTCTCGGTCCACGGGCATCAGAGAGCAAAACAGCCTAATAGTTTTAGAGTGCCTCAACGATCAGGAATATGGATCTAACGTTCTCGTTTCGAACCGACGACTTTCGGTTCCGGAGCGACACGAACGCTCCATGATTCTCGATTATCTCGACACAGGTAAGAGACAGAGGAGAACAAGTGTATGGTTTTAGAGAGCCACGAGCACCAGGAATAAGGATCTACCGTTGTCATTTCGTTCCGTCGACATTCGGTTCCGGAGCGACACGAACGGGGACTTAGAATTTTTTCGCTCGGGCTCCGGAGCGACACGAACGGGGACTTAGAATTTTTTCGCTCGGGCTCCGGAGCGACACGATCGCTCCGTTATTCTACGTTCTCTCGGTCCACGGGCATCAGAGAGCAAAACAGCCTAATAGTTTTAGAGTGCCTCAACGATCAGGAATATGGATCTAACGTTCTCGTTTCGAACCGACGACTTTCGGTTCCGGAGCGACACGAACGCTCCATGATTCTCGATTATCTCGACACAGGTAAGAGACAGAGGAGAACAAGTGTATGGTTTTAGAGAGCCACGAGCACCAGGAATAAGGATCTACCGTTGTCATTTCGTTCCGTCGACATTCGGTTCCGGAGCGACACGAACGGGGACTTAGAATTTTTTCGCTCGGGCTCCGGAGCGACACGAACGGGGACTTAGAATTTTTTCGCTCGGGCTCCGGAGCGACACGATCGCTCCGTTATTCTACGTTCTCTCGGTCCACGGGCATCAGAGAGCAAAACAGCCTAATAGTTTTAGAGTGCCTCAACGATCAGGAATATGGATCTAACGTTCTCGTTTCGAACCGACGACTTTCGGTTCCGGAGCGACACGAACGCTCCATGATTCTCGATTATCTCGACACAGGTAAGAGACAGAGGAGAACAAGTGTATGGTTTTAGAGAGCCACGAGCACCAGGAATAAGGATCTACCGTTGTCATTTCGTTCCGTCGACATTCGGTTCCGGAGCGACACGAACGGGGACTTAGAATTTTTTCGCTCGGGCTCCGGAGCGACACGAACGGGGACTTAGAATTTTTTCGCTCGGGCTCCGGAGCGACACGATCGCTCCGTTATTCTACGTTCTCTCGGTCCACGGGCATCAGAGAGCAAAACAGCCTAGTAGTTTTAGAGTGCCTCAACGATCAGGAATATGGATCTAACGTTCTCGTTTCGAACCGACGACTTTCGGTTCCGGAGCGACACGAACGCTCCATGATTCTCGATTATCTCGACACAGGTAAGAGACAGAGGAGAACAAGTGTATGGTTTTAGAGAGCCACGAGCACCAGGAATAAGGATCTACCGTTGTCATTTCGTTCCGTCGACATTCGGTTCCGGAGCGACACGAACGGGGACTTAGAATTTTTTCGCTCGGGCTCCGGAGCGACACGAACGGGGACTTAGAATTTTTTCGCTCGGGCTCCGGAGCGACACGATCGCTCCGTTATTCTACGTTCTCTCGGTCCACGGGCATCAGAGAGCAAAACAGCCTAATAGTTTTAGAGTGCCTCAACGATCAGGAATATGGATCTAACGTTCTCGTTTCGAACCGACGACTTTCGGTTCCGGAGCGACACGAACGCTCCATGATTCTCGATTATCTCGACACAGGTAAGAGACAGAGGAGAACAAGTGTATGGTTTTAGAGAGCCACGAGCACCAGGAATAAGGATCTACCGTTGTCATTTCGTTCCGTCGACATTCGGTTCCGGAGCGACACGAACGGGGACTTAGAATTTTTTCGCTCGGGCTCCGGAGCGACACGAACGGGGACTTAGAATTTTTTCGCTCGGGCTCCGGAGCGACACGATCGCTCCGTTATTCTACGTTCTCTCGGTCCACGGGCATCAGAGAGCAAAACAGCCTAATAGTTTTAGAGTGCCTCAACGATCAGGAATATGGATCTAACGTTCTCGTTTCGAACCGACGACTTTCGGTTCCGGAGCGACACGAACGCTCCATGATTCTCGATTATCTCGACACAGGTAAGAGACAGAGGAGAACAAGTGTATGGTTTTAGAGAGCCACGAGCACCAGGAATAAGGATCTACCGTTGTCATTTCGTTCCGTCGACATTCGGTTCCGGAGCGACACGAACGGGGACTTAGAATTTTTTCGCTCGGGCTCCGGAGCGACACGAACGGGGACTTAGAATTTTTTCGCTCGGGCTCCGGAGCGACACGATCGCTCCGTTATTCTACGTTCTCTCGGTCCACGGGCATCAGAGAGCAAAACAACCTAATAGTTTTATAGTGCCTCAACGATCAGGAATATGGATCTAACGTTCTCGTTTCGAACCGACGACTTTCGGTTCCGGAGCGACACGAACGCTCCATGATTCTCGATTATCTCGACACAGGTAAGAGACAGAGGAGAACAAGTGTATGGTTTTAGAGAGCCACGAGCACCAGGAATAAGGATCTACCGTTGTCATTTCGTTCCGTCGACATTCGGTTCCGGAGCGACACGAACGGGGACTTAGAATTTTTTCGCTCGGGCTCCGGAGCGACACGAACGGGGACTTAGAATTTTTTCGCTCGGGCTCCGGAGCGACACGATCGCTCCGTTATTCTACGTTCTCTCGGTCCACGGGCATCAGAGAGCAAAACAGCCTAATAGTTTTAGAGTGCCTCAACGATCAGGAATATGGATCTAACGTTCTCGTTTCGAACCGACGACTTTCGGTTCCGGAGCGACACGAACGCTCCATGATTCTCGATTATCTCGACACAGGTAAGAGACAGAGGAGAACAAGTGTATGGTTTTAGAGAGCCACGAGCACCCAGGAATAAGGATCTACCGTTGTCATTTCGTTCCGTCGACATTCGGTTCCGGAGCGACACGAACGGGGACTTAGAATTTTTTCGCTCGGGCTCCGGAGCGACACGAACGGGGACTTAGAATTTTTTCGCTCGGGCTCCGGAGCGACACGATCGCTCCGTTATTCTACGTTCTCTCGGTCCACGGGCATCAGAGAGCAAAACAGCCTAATAGTTTTAGAGTGCCTCAACGATCAGGAATATGGATCTAACGTTCTCGTTTCGAACCGACGACTTTCGGTTCCGGAGCGACACGAACGCTCCATGATTCTCGATTATCTCGACACAGGTAAGAGACAGAGGAGAACAAGTGTATGGTTTTAGAGAGCCACGAGCACAGGAATAAGGATCTACCGTTGTCATTTCGTTCCGTCGACATTCGGTTACGGAGCGACACGAACGGGGACTTAGAATTTTTTCGCTCGGGCTCCGGAGCGACACGAACGGGGACTTAGAATTTTTTCGCTCGGGCTCCGGAGCGACACGATCGCTCCGTTATTCTACGTTCTCTCGGTCCACGGGCATCAGAGAGCAAAACAGCCTAATAGTTTTAGAGTGCCTCAACGATCAGGAATATGGATCTAACGTTCTCGTTTCGAACCGACGACTTTCGGTTCCGGAGCCACACGAACGCTCCATGATTCTCGATTATCTCGACACAGGTAAGAGACAGAGGAGAACAAGTGTATGGTTTTAGAGAGCCACGAGCACCAGGAATAAGGATCTACCGTTGTCATTTCGTTCCGTCGACATTCGGTTCCGGAGCGACACGAACGGGGACTTAGAATTTTTTCGCTCGGGCTCCGGAGCGACACGAACGGGGACTTAGAATTTTTTCGCTCGGGCTCCGGAGCGACACGATCGCTCCGTTATTCTACGTTCTCTCGGTCCACGGGCATCAGAGAGCAAAACAGCCTAATAGTTTTAGAGTGCCTCAACGATCAGGAATATGGATCTAACGTTCTCGTTTCGAACCGACGACTTTCGGTTCCGGAGCGACACGAACGCTCCATGATTCTCGATTATCTCGACACAGGTAAGAGACAGAGGAGAACAAGTGTATGGTTTTAGAGAGCCACGAGCACCAGGAATAAGGATCTACCGTTGTCATTTCGTTCCGTCGACATTCGGTTCCGGAGCGACACGAACGGGGACTTAGAATTTTTTCGCTCGGGCTCCGGAGCGACACGAACGGGGACTTAGAATTTTTTCGCTCGGGCTCCGGAGCGACACGATCGCTCCGTTATTCTACGTTCTCTCGGTCCACGGGCATCAGAGAGCAAAACAGCCTAATAGTTTTAGAGTGCCTCAACGATCAGGAATATGGATCTAACGTTCTCGTTTCGAACCGACGACTTTCGGTTCCGGAGCGACACGAACGCTCCATGATTCTCGATTATCTCGACACAGGTAAGAGACAGAGGAGAACAAGTGTATGGTTTTAGAGAGCCACGAGCACCAGGAATAAGGATCTACCGTTGTCATTTCGTTCCGTCGACATTCGGTTCCGGAGCGACACGAACTGGGACTTAGAATTTTTTCGCTCGGGCTCCGGAGCGACACGAACGGGGACTTAGAATTTTTTCGCTCGGGCTCCGGAGCGACACGATCGCTCCGTTATTCTACGTTCTCTCGGTCCACGGGCATCAGAGAGCAAAACAGCCTAATAGTTTTAGAGTGCCTCAACGATCAGGAATATGGATCTAACGTTCTCGTTTCGAACCGACGACTTTCGGTTCCGGAGCGACACGAACGCTCCATGATTCTCGATTATCTCGACACAGGTAAGAGACAGAGGAGAACAAGTGTATGGTTTTAGAGAGCCACGAGCACCAGGAATAAGGATCTACCGTTGTCATTTCGTTCCGTCGACATTCGGTTCCGGAGCGACACGAACGGGGACTTAGAATTTTTTCGCTCGGGCTCCGGAGCGACACGAACGGGGACTTAGAATTCTTTCGCTCGGGCTCCGGAGCGACACGATCGCTCCGTTATTCTACGTTCTCTCGGTCCACGGGCATCAGAGAGCAAAACAGCCTAATAGTTTTAGAGTGCCTCAACGATCAGGAATATGGATCTAACGTTCTCGTTTCGAACCGACGACTTTCGGTTCCGGAGCGACACGAACGCTCCATGATTCTCGATTATCTCGACACAGGTAAGAGACAGAGGAGAACAAGTGTATGGTTTTAGAGAGCCACGAGCACCAGGAATAAGGATCTACCGTTGTCATTTCGTTCCGTCGACATTCGGTTCCGGAGCGACACGAACGGGGACTTAGAATTTTTCGCTCGGGCTCCGGAGCGACACGAACGGGGACTTAGAATTTTTTCGCTCGGGCTCCGGAGCGACACGATCGCTCCGTTATTCTACGTTCTCTCGGTCCACGGGCATCAGAGAGCAAAACAGCCTAATAGTTTTAGAGTGCCTCAACGATCAGGAATATGGATCTAACGTTCTCGTTTCGAACCGACGACTTTCGGTTCCGGAGCGACACGAACGCTCCATGATTCTCGATTATCTCGACACAGGTAAGAGACAGAGGAGAACAAGTGTATGGTTTTAGAGAGCCACGAGCACCAGGAATAAGGATCTACCGTTGTCATTTCGTTCCGTCGACATTCGGTTCCGGAGCGACACGAACTGGGACTTAGAATTTTTTCGCTCGGGCTCCGGAGCGACACGAACGGGGACTTAGAATTTTTTCGCTCGGGCTCCGGAGCGACACGATCGCTCCGTTATTCTACGTTCTCTCGGTCCACGGGCATCAGAGAGCAAAACAGCCTAATAGTTTTAGAGTGCCTCAACGATCAGGAATATGGATCTAACGTTCTCGTTTCGAACCGACGACTTTCGGTTCCGGAGCGACACGAACGCTCCATGATTCTCGATTATCTCGACACAGGTAAGAGACAGAGGAGAACAAGTGTATGGTTTTAGAGAGCCACGAGCACCAGGAATAAGGATCTACCGTTGTCATTTCGTTCCGTCGACATTCGGTTCCGGAGCGACACGAACGGGGACTTAGAATTTTTTCGCTCGGGCTCCGGAGCGACACGAACGGGGACTTAGAATTTTTTCGCTCGGGCTCCGGAGCGACACGATCGCTCCGTTATTCTACGTTCTCTCGGTCCACGGGCATCAGAGAGCAAAACAGCCTAATAGTTTTAGAGTGCCTCAACGATCAGGAATATGGATCTAACGTTCTCGTTTCGAACCGACGACTTTCGGTTCCGGAGCGACACGAACGCTCCATGATTCTCGATTATCTCGACACAGGTAAGAGACAGAGGAGAACAAGTGTATGGTTTTAGAGAGCCACGAGCACCAGGAATAAGGATCTACCGTTGTCATTTCGTTCCGTCGACATTCGGTTCCGGAGCGACACGAACGGGGACTTAGAATTTTTTCGCTCGGGCTCCGGAGCGACACGAACGGGGACTTAGAATTTTTTCGCTCGGGCTCCGGAGCGACACGATCGCTCCGTTATTCTACGTTCTCTCGGTCCACGGGCATCAGAGAGCAAAACAGCCTAATAGTTTTAGAGTGCCTCAACGATCAGGAATATGGATCTAACGTTCTCGTTTCGAACCGACGACTTTCGGTTCCGGAGCGACACGAACGCTCCATGATTCTCGATTATCTCGACACAGGTAAGAGACAGAGGAGAACAAGTGTATGGTTTTAGAGAGCCACGAGCACCAGGAATAAGGATCTACCGTTGTCATTTCGTTCCGTCGACATTCGGTTCCGGAGCGACACGAACGGGGACTTAGAATTTTTTCGCTCGGGCTCCGGAGCGACACGAACGGGGACTTAGAATTTTTTCGCTCGGGCTCCGGAGCGACACGATCGCTCCGTTATTCTACGTTCTCTCGGTCCACGGGCATCAGAGAGCAAAACAGCCTAATAGTTTTAGAGTGCCTCAACGATCAGGAATATGGATCTAACGTTCTCGTTTCGAACCGACGACTTTCGGTTCCGGAGCGACACGAACGCTCCATGATTCTCGATTATCTCGACACAGGTAAGAGACAGAGGAGAACAAGTGTATGGTTTTAGAGAGCCACGAGCACCAGGAATAAGGATCTACCGTTGTCATTTCGTTCCGTCGACATTCGGTTACGGAGCGACACGAACGGGGACTTAGAATTTTTTCGCTCGGGCTCCGGAGCGACACGAACGGGGACTTAGAATTTTTTCGCTCGGGCTCCGGAGCGACACGATCGCTCCGTTATTCTACGTTCTCTCGGTCCACGGGCATCAGAGAGCAAAACAGCCTAATAGTTTTAGAGTGCCTCAACGATCAGGAATATGGATCTAACGTTCTCGTTTCGAACCGACGACTTTCGGTTCCGGAGCCACACGAACGCTCCATGATTCTCGATTATCTCGACACAGGTAAGAGACAGAGGAGAACAAGTGTATGGTTTTAGAGAGCCACGAGCACCAGGAATAAGGATCTACCGTTGTCATTTCGTTCCGTCGACATTCGGTTCCGGAGCGACACGAACGGGGACTTAGAATTTTTTCGCTCGGGCTCCGGAGCGACACGAACGGGGACTTAGAATTTTTTCGCTCGGGCTCCGGAGCGACACGATCGCTCCGTTATTCTACGTTCTCTCGGTCCACGGGCATCAGAGAGCAAAACAGCCTAATAGTTTTAGAGTGCCTCAACGATCAGGAATATGGATCTAACGTTCTCGTTTCGAACCGACGACTTTCGGTTCCGGAGCGACACGAACGCTCCATGATTCTCGATTATCTCGACACAGGTAAGAGACAGAGGAGAACAAGTGTATGGTTTTAGAGAGCCACGAGCACCAGGAATAAGGATCTACCGTTGTCATTTCGTTCCGTCGACATTCGGTTCTGGAGCGACACGAACGGGGACTTAGAATTTTTTCGCTCGGGCTCCGGAGCGACACGAACGGGGACTTAGAATTTTTTCGCTCGGGCTCCGGAGCGACACGATCGCTCCGTTATTCTACGTTCTCTCGGTCCACGGGCATCAGAGAGCAAAACAGCCTAATAGTTTTAGAGTGCCTCAACGATCAGGAATATGGATCTAACGTTCTCGTTTCGAACCGACGACTTTCGGTTCCGGAGCGACACGAACGCTCCATGATTCTCGATTATCTCGACACAGGTAAGAGACAGAGGAGAACAAGTGTATGGTTTTAGAGAGCCACGAGCACCAGGAATAAGGATCTACCGTTGTCATTTCGTTCCGTCGACATTCGGTTCCGGAGCGACACGAACTGGGACTTAGAATTTTTTCGCTCGGGCTCCGGAGCGACACGAACGGGGACTTAGAATTTTTTCGCTCGGGCTCCGGAGCGACACGATCGCTCCGTTATTCTACGTTCTCTCGGTCCACGGGCATCAGAGAGCAAAACAGCCTAATAGTTTTAGAGTGCCTCAACGATCAGGAATATGGATCTAACGTTCTCGTTTCGAACCGACGACTTTCGGTTCCGGAGCGACACGAACGCTCCATGATTCTCGATTATCTCGACACAGGTAAGAGACAGAGGAGAACAAGTGTATGGTTTTAGAGAGCCACGAGCACCAGGAATAAGGATCTACCGTTGTCATTTCGTTCCGTCGACATTCGGTTCCGGAGCGACACGAACGGGGACTTAGAATTTTTTCGCTCGGGCTCCGGAGCGACACGAACGGGGACTTAGAATTCTTTCGCTCGGGCTCCGGAGCGACACGATCGCTCCGTTATTCTACGTTCTCTCGGTCCACGGGCATCAGAGAGCAAAACAGCCTAATAGTTTTAGAGTGCCTCAACGATCAGGAATATGGATCTAACGTTCTCGTTTCGAACCGACGACTTTCGGTTCCGGAGCGACACGAACGCTCCATGATTCTCGATTATCTCGACACAGGTAAGAGACAGAGGAGAACAAGTGTATGGTTTTAGAGAGCCACGAGCACCAGGAATAAGGATCTACCGTTGTCATTTCGTTCCGTCGACATTCGGTTCCGGAGCGACACGAACGGGGACTTAGAATTTTTTCGCTCGGGCTCCGGAGCGACACGAACGGGGACTTAGAATTTTTTCGCTCGGGCTCCGGAGCGACACGATCGCTCCGTTATTCTACGTTCTCTCGGTCCACGGGCATCAGAGAGCAAAACAGCCTAATAGTTTTAGAGTGCCTCAACGATCAGGAATATGGATCTAACGTTCTCGTTTCGAACCGACGACTTTCGGTTCCGGAGCGACACGAACGCTCCATGATTCTCGATTATCTCGACACAGGTAAGAGACAGAGGAGAACAAGTGTATGGTTTTAGAGAGCCACGAGCACCAGGAATAAGGATCTACCGTTGTCATTTCGTTCCGTCGACATTCGGTTCCGGAGCGACACGAACTGGGACTTAGAATTTTTTCGCTCGGGCTCCGGAGCGACACGAACGGGGACTTAGAATTTTTTCGCTCGGGCTCCGGAGCGACACGATCGCTCCGTTATTCTACGTTCTCTCGGTCCACGGGCATCAGAGAGCAAAACAGCCTAATAGTTTTAGAGTGCCTCAACGATCAGGAATATGGATCTAACGTTCTCGTTTCGAACCGACGACTTTCGGTTCCGGAGCGACACGAACGCTCCATGATTCTCGATTATCTCGACACAGGTAAGAGACAGAGGAGAACAAGTGTATGGTTTTAGAGAGCCACGAGCACCAGGAATAAGGATCTACCGTTGTCATTTCGTTCCGTCGACATTCGGTTCCGGAGCGACACGAACGGGGACTTAGAATTTTTTCGCTCGGGCTCCGGAGCGACACGAACGGGGACTTAGAATTTTTTCGCTCGGGCTCCGGAGCGACACGATCGCTCCGTTATTCTACGTTCTCTCGGTCCACGGGCATCAGAGAGCAAAACAGCCTAATAGTTTTAGAGTGCCTCAACGATCAGGAATATGGATCTAACGTTCTCGTTTCGAACCGACGACTTTCGGTTCCGGAGCGACACGAACGCTCCATGATTCTCGATTATCTCGACACAGGTAAGAGACAGAGGAGAACAAGTGTATGGTTTTAGAGAGCCACGAGCACCAGGAATAAGGATCTACCGTTGTCATTTCGTTCCGTCGACATTCGGTTCCGGAGCGACACGAACGGGGACTTAGAATTTTTTCGCTCGGGCTCCGGAGCGACACGAACGGGGACTTAGAATTTTTTCGCTCGGGCTCCGGAGCGACACGATCGCTCCGTTATTCTACGTTCTCTCGGTCCACGGGCATCAGAGAGCAAAACAGCCTAATAGTTTTAGAGTGCCTCAACGATCAGGAATATGGATCTAACGTTCTCGTTTCGAACCGACGACTTTCGGTTCCGGAGCGACACGAACGCTCCATGATTCTCGATTATCTCGACACAGGTAAGAGACAGAGGAGAACAAGTGTATGGTTTTAGAGAGCCACGAGCACCAGGAATAAGGATCTACCGTTGTCATTTCGTTCCGTCGACATTCGGTTCCGGAGCGACACGAACGGGGACTTAGAATTTTTTCGCTCGGGCTCCGGAGCGACACGAACGGGGACTTAGAATTTTTTCGCTCGGGCTCCGGAGCGACACGATCGCTCCGTTATTCTACGTTCTCTCGGTCCACGGGCATCAGAGAGCAAAACAGCCTAATAGTTTTAGAGTGCCTCAACGATCAGGAATATGGATCTAACGTTCTCGTTTCGAACCGACGACTTTCGGTTCCGGAGCGACACGAACGCTCCATGATTCTCGATTATCTCGACACAGGTAAGAGACAGAGGAGAACAAGTGTATGGTTTTAGAGAGCCACGAGCACCAGGAATAAGGATCTACCGTTGTCATTTCGTTCCGTCGACATTCGGTTCCGGAGCGACACGAACGGGGACTTAGAATTTTTTCGCTCGGGCTCCGGAGCGACACGATCGCTCCGTTATTCTACGTTCTCTCGGTCCACGGGCATCAGAGAGCAAAACAGCCTAATAGTTTTAGAGTGCCTCAACGATCAGGAATATGGATCTAACGTTCTCGTTTCGAACCGACGACTTTCGGTTCCGGAGCGACACGAACGCTCCATGATTCTCGATCATCTCGACACAGGTAAGAGACAGAGGAGAACAAGTGTATGGTTTTAGAGAGCCACGAGCACCAGGAATAAGGATCTACCGTTGTCCTTTCGTTCCGTCAACATTCGGTTCCGGAGCGACACGAACGGTGACTTAGAATTTTTTCGCTCGGGCTCCGGAGCGACACGAACGGGGACTTAGAATTTTTTCGCTCGGGCTCCGGAGCGACACGATCGCTCCGTTATTCTACGTTCTCTCGGTCCACGGGCATCAGAGAGCAAAACAGCCTAATAGTTTTAGAGTGCCTCAACGATCAGGAATATGGATCTAACGTTCTCGTTTCGAACCGACGACTTTCGGTTCCGGAGCGACACGAACGCTCCATGATTCTCGATTATCTCGACACAGGTAAGAGACAGAGGAGAACAAGTGTATGGTTTTAGAGAGCCACGAGCACCAGGAATAAGGATCTACCGTTGTCATTTCGTTCCGTCGACATTCGGTTCCGGAGCGACACGAACGGGGACTTAGAATTTTTTCGCTCGGGCTCCGGAGCGACACGAACGGGGACTTAGAATTTTTTCGCTCGGGCTCCGGAGCGACACGATCGCTCCGTTATTCTACGTTCTCTCGGTCCACGGGCATCAGAGAGCAAAACAGCCTAATAGTTTTAGAGTGCCTCAACGATCAGGAATATGGATCTAACGTTCTCGTTTCGAACCGACGACTTTCGGTTCCGGAGCGACACGAACGCTCCATGATTCTCGATTATCTCGACACAGGTAAGAGACAGAGGAGAACAAGTGTATGGTTTTAGAGAGCCACGAGCACCAGGAATAAGGATCTACCGTTGTCATTTCGTTCCGTCGACATTCGGTTCCGGAGCGACACGAACGGGGACTTAGAATTTTTTCGCTCGGGCTCCGGAGCGACACGAACGGGGACTTAGAATTTTTTCGCTCGGGCTCCGGAGCGACACGATCGCTCCGTTATTCTACGTTCTCTCGGTCCACGGGCATCAGAGAGCAAAACAGCCTAGTAGTTTTAGAGTGCCTCAACGATCAGGAATATGGATCTAACGTTCTCGTTTCGAACCGACGACTTTCGGTTCCGGAGCGACACGAACGCTCCATGATTCTCGATTATCTCGACACAGGTAAGAGACAGAGGAGAACAAGTGTATGGTTTTAGAGAGCCACGAGCACCAGGAATAAGGATCTACCGTTGTCATTTCGTTCCGTCGACATTCGGTTCCGGAGCGACACGAACGGGGACTTAGAATTTTTTCGCTCGGGCTCCGGAGCGACACGAACGGGGACTTAGAATTTTTTCGCTCGGGCTCCGGAGCGACACGATCGCTCCGTTATTCTACGTTCTCTCGGTCCACGGGCATCAGAGAGCAAAACAGCCTAATAGTTTTAGAGTGCCTCAACGATCAGGAATATGGATCTAACGTTCTCGTTTCGAACCGACGACTTTCGGTTCCGGAGCGACACGAACGCTCCATGATTCTCGATTATCTCGACACAGGTAAGAGACAGAGGAGAACAAGTGTATGGTTTTAGAGAGCCACGAGCACCAGGAATAAGGATCTACCGTTGTCATTTCGTTCCGTCGACATTCGGTTCCGGAGCGACACGAACGGGGACTTAGAATTTTTTCGCTCGGGCTCCGGAGCGACACGAACCGGGACTTAGAATTTTTTCGCTCGGGCTCCGGAGCGACACGATCGCTCCGTTATTCTACGTTCTCTCGGTCCACGGGCATCAGAGAGCAAAACAGCCTAATAGTTTTAGAGTGCCTCAACGATCAGGAATATGGATCTAACGTTCTCGTTTCGAACCGACGACTTTCGGTTCCGGAGCGACACGAACGCTCCATGATTCTCGATTATCTCGACACAGGTAAGAGACAGAGGAGAACAAGTGTATGGTTTTAGAGAGCCACGAGCACCAGGAATAAGGATCTACCGTTGTCATTTCGTTCCGTCGACATTCGGTTCCGGAGCGACACGAACGGGGACTTAGAATTTTTTCGCTCGGGCTCCGGAGCGACACGAACGGGGACTTAGAATTTTTTCGCTCGGGCTCCGGAGCGACACGATCGCTCCGTTATTCTACGTTCTCTCGGTCCACGGGCATCAGAGAGCAAAACAGCCTAATAGTTTTAGAGTGCCTCAACGATCAGGAATATGGATCTAACGTTCTCGTTTCGAACCGACGACTTTCGGTTCCGGAGCGACACGAACGCTCCATGATTCTCGATTATCTCGACACAGGTAAGAGGCAGAGGAGAACAAGTGTATGGTTTTAGAGAGCCACGAGCACCAGGAATAAGGATCTACCGTTGTCATTTCGTTCCGTCGACATTCGGTTCCGGAGCGACACGAACGGGGACTTAGAATTTTTTCGCTCGGGCTCCGGAGCGACACGAACGGGGACTTAGAATTTTTTCGCTCGGGCTCCGGAGCGACACGATCGCTCCGTTATTCTACGTTCTCTCGGTCCACGGGCATCAGAGAGCAAAACAGCCTAATAGTTTTAGAGTGCCTCAACGATCAGGAATATGGATCTAACGTTCTCGTTTCGAACCGACGACTTTCGGTTCCGGAGCGACACGAACGCTCCATGATTCTCGATTATCTCGACACAGGTAAGAGACAGAGGAGAACAAGTGTATGGTTTTAGAGAGCCACGAGCACCAGGAATAAGGATCTACCGTTGTCATTTCGTTCCGTCGACATTCGGTTCCGGAGCGACACGAACGGGGACTTAGAATTTTTTCGCTCGGGCTCCGGAGCGACACGAACGGGCACTTAGAATTTTTTCGCTCGGGCTCCGGAGCGACACGATCGCTCCGTTATTCTACGTTCTCTCGGTCCACGGGCATCAGAGAGCAAAACAGCCTAATAGTTTTAGAGTGCCTCAACGATCAGGAATATGGATCTAACGTTCTCGTTTCGAACCGACGACTTTCGGTTCCGGAACGACACGAACGCTCCATGATTCTCGATTATCTCGACACAGGTAAGAGACAGAGGAGAACAAGTGTATGGTTTTAGAGAGCCACGAGCACCAGGAATAAGGATCTACCGTTGTCATTTCGTTCCGTCGACATTCGGTTCCGGAGCGACACGAACGGGGACTTAGAATTTTTTCGCTCGGGCTCCGGAGCGACACGAACGGGGACTTAGAATTTTTTCGCTCGGGCTCCGGAGCGACACGATCGCTCAGTTATTCTACGTTCTCTCGGTCCACGGGCATCAGAGAGCAAAACAGCCTAATAGTTTTAGAGTGCCTCAACGATCAGGAATATGGATCTAACGTTCTCGTTTCGAACCGACGACTTTCGGTTCCGGAGCGACAAAAACGCTCCATGATTCTCGATTATCTCGACACAGGTAAGAGACAGAGGAGAACAAGTGTATGGTTTTAGAGAGCCACGAGCACCAGGAATAAGGATCTACCGTTGTCATTTCGTTCCGTCGACATTCGGTTCCGGAGCGACACGAACGGGGACTTAGAATTTTTTCGCTCGGGCTCCGGAGCGACACGAACGGGGACTTAGAATTTTTTCGCTCGGGCTCCGGAGCGACACGATCGCTCCGTTATTCTACGTTCTCTCGGTCCACGGGCATCAGAGAGCAAAACAGCCTAATAGTTTTAGAGTGCCTCAACGATCAGGAATATGGATCTAACGTTCTCGTTTCGAACCGACGACTTTCGGTTCCGGAGCGACACGAACGCTCCATGATTCTCGATTATCTCGACACAGGTAAGAGACAGAGGAGAACAAGTGTATGGTTTTAGAGAGCCACGAGCACCAGGAATAAGGATCTACCGTTGTCATTTCGTTCCGTCGACATTCGGTTCCGGAGCGACACGAACGGGGACTTAGAATTTTTTCGCTCGGGCTCCGGAGCGACACGAACGGGGACTTAGAATTTTTTCGCTCGGGCTCCGGAGCGACACGATCGCTCCGTTATTCTACGTTCTCTCGGTCCACGGGCATCAGAGAGCAAAACAGCCTAATAGTTTTAGAGTGCCTCAACGATCAGGAATATGGATCTAACGTTCTCGTTTCGAACCGACGACTTTCGGTTCCGGAGCGACACGAACGCTCCATGATTCTCGATTATCTCGACACAGGTAAGAGACAGAGGAGAACAAGTGTATGGTTTTAGAGAGCCACGAGCACCAGGAATAAGGATCTACCGTTGTCATTTCGTTCCGTCGACATTCGGTTCCGGAGCGACACGAACGGGGACTTAGAATTTTTTCGCTCGGGCTCCGGAGCGACACGAACGGGGACTTAGAATTTTTTCGCTCGGGCTCCGGAGCGACACGATCGCTCCGTTATTCTACGTTCTCTCGGTCCACGGGCATCAGAGAGCAAAACAGCCTAATAGTTTTAGAGTGCCTCAACGATCAGGAATATGGATCTAACGTTCTCGTTTCGAACCGACGACTTTCGGTTCCGGAGCGACACGAACGCTCCATGATTCTCGATTATCTCGACACAGGTAAGAGACAGAGGAGAACAAGTGTATGGTTTTAGAGAGCCACGAGCACCAGGAATAAGGATCTACCGTTGTCATTTCGTTCCGTCGACATTCGGTTCCGGAGCGACACGAACGGGGACTTAGAATTTTTTCGCTCGGGCTCCGGAGCGACACGAACCGGGACTTAGAATTTTTTCGCTCGGGCTCCGGAGCGACACGATCGCTCCGTTATTCTACGTTCTCTCGGTCCACGGGCATCAGAGAGCAAAACAGCCTAATAGTTTTAGAGTGCCTCAACGATCAGGAATATGGATCTAACGTTCTCGTTTCGAACCGACGACTTTCGGTTCCGGAGCGACACGAACGCTCCATGATTCTCGATTATCTCGACACAGGTAAGAGACAGAGGAGAACAAGTGTATGGTTTTAGAGAGCCACGAGCACCAGGAATAAGGATCTACCGTTGTCATTTCGTTCCGTCGACATTCGGTTCCGGAGCGACACGAACGGGGACTTAGAATTTTTTCGCTCGGGCTCCGGAGCGACACGAACGGGGACTTAGAATTTTTTCGCTCGGGCTCCGGAGCGACACGATCGCTCCGTTATTCTACGTTCTCTCGGTCCACGGGCATCAGAGAGCAAAACAGCCTAATAGTTTTAGAGTGCCTCAACGATCAGGAATATGGATCTAACGTTCTCGTTTCGAACCGACGACTTTCGGTTCCGGAGCGACACGAACGCTCCATGATTCTCGATTATCTCGACACAGGTAAGAGACAGAGGAGAACAAGTGTATGGTTTTAGAGAGCCACGAGCACCAGGAATAAGGATCTACCGTTGTCATTTCGTTCCGTCGACATTCGGTTCCGGAGCGACACGAACGGGGACTTAGAATTTTTTCGCTCGGGCTCCGGAGCGACACGAACGGGGACTTAGAATTTTTTCGCTCGGGCTCCGGAGCGACACGATCGCTCCGTTATTCTACGTTCTCTCGGTCCACGGGCATCAGAGAGCAAAACAGCCTAATAGTTTTAGAGTGCCTCAACGATCAGGAATATGGATCTAACGTTCTCGTTTCGAACCGACGACTTTCGGTTCCGGAGCGACACGAACGCTCCATGATTCTCGATTATCTCGACACAGGTAAGAGACAGAGGAGAACAAGTGTATGGTTTTAGAGAGCCACGAGCACCAGGAATAAGGATCTACCGTTGTCATTTCGTTCCTTCGACATTCGGTTCCGGAGCGACACGAACGGGGACTTAGAATTTTTTCGCTCGGGCTCCGGAGCGACACGAACGGGGACTTAGAATTTTTTCGCTCGGGCTCCGGAGCGACACGATCGCTCCGTTATTCTACTTTCTCTCGGTCCACGGGCATCAGAGAGCAAAACAGCCTAATAGTTTTAGAGTGCCTCAACGTTCAGGAATATGGATCTAACGTTCTCGTTTCGAACCGACGACTTTCGGTTCCGGAGCGACACGAACGCTCCATGATTCTCGATTATCTCGACACAGGTAAGAGACAGAGGAGAACAAGTGTATGGTTTTAGAGAGCCACGAGCACCAGGAATAAGGATCTACCGTTGTCATTTCGTTCCGTCGACATTCGGTTCCGGAGCGACACGAACGGGGACTTAGAATTTTTTCGCTCGGGCTCCGGAGCGACACGAACGGGGACTTAGAATTTTTTCGCTCGGGCTCCGGAGCGACACGATCGCTCCGTTATTCTACGTTCTCTCGGTCCACGGGCATCAGAGAGCAAAACAGCCTAATAGTTTTAGAGTGCCTCAACGATCAGGAATATGGATCTAACGTTCTCGTTTCGAACCGACGACTTTCGGTTCCGGAGCGACACGAACGCTCCATGATTCTCGATTATCTCGACACAGATAAGAGACAGAGGAGAACAAGTGTATGGTTTTAGAGAGCCACGAGCACCAGGAATAAGGATCTACCGTTGTCATTTCGTTCCGTCGACATTCGGTTCCGGAGCGACACGAACGGGGACTTAGAATTTTTTCGCTCGGGCTCCGGAGCGACACGAACGGGGACTTAGAATTTTTTCGCTCGGGCTCCGGAGCGACACGATCGCTCCGTTATTCTACGTTCTCTCGGTCCACGGGCATCAGAGAGCAAAACAGCCTAATAGTTTTAGAGTGCCTCAACGATCAGGAATATGGATCTAACGTTCTCGTTTCGAACCGACGACTTTCGGTTCCGGAGCGACACGAACGCTCCATGATTCTCGATTATCTCGACACAGGTAAGAGACAGAGGAGAACAAGTGTATGGTTTTAGAGAGCCACGAGCACCAGGAATAAGGATCTACCGTTGTCATTTCGTTCCGTCGACATTCGGTTCCGGAGCGACACGAACGGGGACTTAGAATTTTTTCGCTCGGGCTCCGGAGCGACACGAACCGGGACTTAGAATTTTTTCGCTCGGGCTCCGGAGCGACACGATCGCTCCGTTATTCTACGTTCTCTCGGTCCACGGGCATCAGAGAGCAAAACAGCCTAATAGTTTTAGAGTGCCTCAACGATCAGGAATATGGATCTAACGTTCTCGTTTCGAACCGACGACTTTCGGTTCCGGAGCGACACGAACGCTCCATGATTCTCGATTATCTCGACACAGGTAAGAGACAGAGGAGAACAAGTGTATGGTTTTAGAGAGCCACGAGCATCAGGAATAAGAATCTACCGTTGTCATTTCGTTCCGTCGACATTCGGTTCCGGAGCGACACGAACGGGGACTTAGAATTTTTTCGCTCGGGCTCCGGAGCGACACGAACGGGGACTTAGAATTTTTTCGCCCGGGCTCCGGAGCGACACGATCGCTCCGTTATTCTACGTTCTCTCGGTCCACGGGCATCAGAGAGCAAAACAGCCTAATAGTTTTAGAGTGCCTCAACGATCAGGAATATGGATCTAACGTTCTCGTTTCGAACCGACGACTTTCGGTTCCGGAGCGACACGAACGCTCCATGATTCTCGATTATCTCGACACAGGTAAGAGACAGAGGAGAACAAGTGTATGGTTTTAGAGAGCCACGAGCACCAGGAATAAGGATCTACCGTTGTCATTTCGTTCCTTCGACATTCGGTTCCGGAGCGACACGAACGGGGACTTAGAATTTTTTCGCTCGGGCTCCGGAGCGACACGAACGGGGACTTAGAATTTTTTCGCTCGGGCTCCGGAGCGACACGATCGCTCCGTTATTCTACGTTCTCTCGGTCCACGGGCATCAGAGAGCAAAACAGCCTAATAGTTTTAGAGTGCCTCAACGATCAGGAATATGGATCTAACGTTCTCGTTTCGAACCGACGACTTTCGGTTCCGGAGCGACACGAACGCTCCATGATTCTCGATTATCTCGACACAGGTAAGAGACAGAGGAGAACAAGTGTATGGTTTTAGAGAGCCACGAGCACCAGGAATAAGGATCTACCGTTGTCATTTCGTTCCTTCGACATTCGGTTCCGGAGCGACACGAACGGGGACTTAGAATTTTTTCGCTCGGGCTCCGGAGCGACACGAACGGGGACTTAGAATTTTTTCGCTCGGGCTCCGGAGCGACACGATCGCTCCGTTATTCTACGTTCTCTCGGTCCACGGGCATCAGAGAGCAAAACAGCCTAATAGTTTTAGAGTGCCTCAACGATCAGGAATATGGATCTAACGTTCTCGTTTCGAACCGACGACTTTCGGTTCCGGAGCGACACGAACGCTCCATGATTCTCGATTATCTCGACACAGGTAAGAGACAGAGGAGAACAAGTGTATGGTTTTAGAGAGCCACGAGCACCAGGAATAAGGATCTACCGTTGTCATTTCGTTCCTTCGACATTCGGTTCCGGAGCGACACGAACGGGGACTTAGAATTTTTTCGCTCGGGCTCCGGAGCGACACGAACGGGGACTTAGAATTTTTTCGCTCGGGCTCCGGAGCGACACGATCGCTCCGTTATTCTACGTTCTCTCGGTCCACGGGCATCAGAGAGCAAAACAGCCTAATAGTTTTAGAGTGCCTCAACGATCAGGAATATGGATCTAACGTTCTCGTTTCGAACCGACGACTTTCGGTTCCGGAGCGACACGAACGCTCCATGATTCTCGATTATCTCGACACAGGTAAGAGACAGAGGAGAACAAGTGTATGGTTTTAGAGAGCCACGAGCACCAGGAATAAGGATCTACCGTTGTCATTTCGTTCCGTCGACATTCGGTTCCGGAGCGACACGAACGGGGACTTAGAATTTTTTCGCTCGGGCTCCGGAGCGACACGAACGGGGACTTAGAATTTTTTCGCTCGGGATCCGGAGCGACACGATCGCTCCGTTATTCTACGTTCTCTCGGTCCACGGGCATCAGAGAGCAAAACAGCCTAATAGTTTTAGAGTGCCTCAACGATCAGGAATATGGATCTAACGTTCTCGTTTCGAACCGACGACTTTCGGTTCCGGAGCGACACGAACGCTCCATGATTCTCGATTATCTCGACACAGATAAGAGACAGAGGAGAACAAGTGTATGGTTTTAGAGAGCCACGAGCACCAGGAATAAGGATCTACCGTTGTCATTTCGTTCCGTCGACATTCGGTTCCGGAGCGACACGAACGGGGACTTAGAATTTTTTCGCTCGGGCTCCGGAGCGACACGAACGGGGACTTAGAATTTTTTCGCTCGGGCTCCGGAGCGACACGATCGCTCCGTTATTCTACGTTCTCTCGGTCCACGGGCATCAGAGAGCAAAACAGCCTAATAGTTTTAGAGTGCCTCAACGATCAGGAATATGGATCTAACGTTCTCGTTTCGAACCGACGACTTTCGGTTCCGGAGCGACACGAACGCTCCATGATTCTCGATTATCTCGACACAGGTAAGAGACAGAGGAGAACAAGTGTATGGTTTTAGAGAGCCACGAGCACCAGGAATAAGGATCTACCGTTGTCATTTCGTTCCGTCGACATTCGGTTCCGGAGCGACACGAACGGGGACTTAGAATTTTTTCGCTCGGGCTCCGGAGCGACACGAACGGGGACTTAGAATTTTTTCGCTCGGGCTCCGGAGCGACACGATCGCTCCGTTATTCTACGTTCTCTCGGTCCACGGGCATCAGAGAGCAAAACAGCCTAATAGTTTTAGAGTGCCTCAACGATCAGGAATATGGATCTAACGTTCTCGTTTCGAACCGACGACTTTCGGTTCCGGAGCGACACGAACGCTCCATGATTCTCGATTATCTCGACACAGGTAAGAGACAGAGGAGAACAAGTGTATGGTTTTAGAGAGCCACGAGCACCAGGAATAAGGATCTACCGTTGTCATTTCGTTCCGTCGACATTCGGTTCCGGAGCGACACGAACGGGGACTTAGAATTTTTTCGCTCGGGCTCCGGAGCGACACGAACGGGGACTTAGAATTTTTTCGCTCGGGCTCCGGAGCGACACGATCGCTCCGTTATTCTACGTTCTCTCGGTCCACGGGCATCAGAGAGCAAAACAGCCTAATAGTTTTAGAGTGCCTCAACGATCAGGAATATGGATCTAACGTTCTCGTTTCGAACCGACGACTTTCGGTTCCGGAGCGACACGAACGCTCCATGATTCTCGATTATCTCGACACAGGTAAGAGACAGAGGAGAACAAGTGTATGGTTTTAGAGAGCCACGAGCACCAGGAATAAGGATCTACCGTTGTCATTTCGTTCCTTCGACATTCGGTTCCGGAGCGACACGAACGGGGACTTAGAATTTTTTCGCTCGGGCTCCGGAGCGACACGAACGGGGACTTAGAATTTTTTCGCTCGGGCTCCGGAGCGACACGATCGCTCCGTTATTCTACGTTCTCTCGGTCCACGGGCATCAGAGAGCAAAACAGCCTAATAGTTTTAGAGTGCCTCAACGATCAGGAATATGGATCTAACGTTCTCGTTTCGAACCGACGACTTTCGGTTCCGGAGCGACACGAACGCTCCATGATTCTCGATTATCTCGACACAGGTAAGAGACAGAGGAGAACAAGTGTATGGTTTTAGAGAGCCACGAGCACCAGGAATAAGGATCTACCGTTGTCATTTCGTTCCGTCGACATTCGGTTCCGGAGCGACACGAACGGGGACTTAGAATTTTTTCGCTCGGGCTCCGGAGCGACACGAACGGGGACTTAGAATTTTTTCGCTCGGGATCCGGAGCGACACGATCGCTCCGTTATTCTACGTTCTCTCGGTCCACGGGCATCAGAGAGCAAAACAGCCTAATAGTTTTAGAGTGCCTCAACGATCAGGAATATGGATCTAACGTTCTCGTTTCGAACCGACGACTTTCGGTTCCGGAGCGACACGAACGCTCCATGATTCTCGATTATCTCGACACAGATAAGAGACAGAGGAGAACAAGTGTATGGTTTTAGAGAGCCACGAGCACCAGGAATAAGGATCTACCGTTGTCATTTCGTTCCGTCGACATTCGGTTCCGGAGCGACACGAACGGGGACTTAGAATTTTTTCGCTCGGGCTCCGGAGCGACACGAACGGGGACTTAGAATTTTTTCGCTCGGGCTCCGGAGCGACACGATCGCTCCGTTATTCTACGTTCTCTCGGTCCACGGGCATCAGAGAGCAAAACAGCCTAATAGTTTTAGAGTGCCTCAACGATCAGGAATATGGATCTAACGTTCTCGTTTCGAACCGACGACTTTCGGTTCCGGAGCGACACGAACGCTCCATGATTCTCGATTATCTCGACACAGGTAAGAGACAGAGGAGAACAAGTGTATGGTTTTAGAGAGCCACGAGCACCAGGAATAAGGATCTACCGTTGTCATTTCGTTCCGTCGACATTCGGTTCCGGAGCGACACGAACGGGGACTTAGAATTTTTTCGCTCGGGCTCCGGAGCGACACGAACGGGGACTTAGAATTTTTTCGCTCGGGCTCCGGAGCGACACGATCGCTCCGTTATTCTACGTTCTCTCGGTCCACGGGCATCAGAGAGCAAAACAGCCTAATAGTTTTAGAGTGCCTCAACGATCAGGAATATGGATCTAACGTTCTCGTTTCGAACCGACGACTTTCGGTTCCGGAGCGACACGAACGCTCCATGATTCTCGATTATCTCGACACAGGTAAGAGACAGAGGAGAACAAGTGTATGGTTTTAGAGAGCCACGAGCACCAGGAATAAGGATCTACCGTTGTCATTTCGTTCCTTCGACATTCGGTTCCGGAGCGACACGAACGGGGACTTAGAATTTTTTCGCTCGGGCTCCGGAGCGACACGAACGGGGACTTAGAATTTTTTCGCTCGGGCTCCGGAGCGACACGATCGCTCCGTTATTCTACGTTCTCTCGGTCCACGGGCATCAGAGAGCAAAACAGCCTAATAGTTTTAGAGTGCCTCAACGATCAGGAATATGGATCTAACGTTCTCGTTTCGAACCGACGACTTTCGGTTCCGGAGCGACACGAACGCTCCATGATTCTCGATTATCTCGACACAGGTAAGAGACAGAGGAGAACAAGTGTATGGTTTTAGAGAGCCACGAGCACCAGGAATAAGGATCTACCGTTGTCATTTCGTTCCGTCGACATTCGGTTCCGGAGCGACACGAACGGGGACTTAGAATTTTTTCGCTCGGGCTCCGGAGCGACACGAACGGGGACTTAGAATTTTTTCGCTCGGGCTCCGGAGCGACACGATCGCTCCGTTATTCTACGTTCTCTCGGTCCACGGGCATCAGAGAGCAAAACAGCCTAATAGTTTTAGAGTGCCTCAACGATCAGGAATATGGATCTAACGTTCTCGTTTCGAACCGACGACTTTCGGTTCCGGAGCGACACGAACGCTCCATGATTCTCGATTATCTCGACACAGATAAGAGACAGAGGAGAACAAGTGTATGGTTTTAGAGAGCCACGAGCACCAGGAATAAGGATCTACCGTTGTCATTTCGTTCCGTCGACATTCGGTTCCGGAGCGACACGAACGGGGACTTAGAATTTTTTCGCTCGGGCTCCGGAGCGACACGAACGGGGACTTAGAATTTTTTCGCTCGGGCTCCGGAGCGACACGATCGCTCCGTTATTCTACGTTCTCTCGGTCCACGGGCATCAGAGAGCAAAACAGCCTAATAGTTTTAGAGTGCCTCAACGATCAGGAATATGGATCTAACGTTCTCGTTTCGAACCGACGACTTTCGGTTCCGGAGCGACACGAACGCTCCATGATTCTCGATTATCTCGACACAGGTAAGAGACAGAGGAGAACAAGTGTATGGTTTTAGAGAGCCACGAGCACCAGGAATAAGGATCTACCGTTGTCATTTCGTTCCGTCGACATTCGGTTCCGGAGCGACACGAACGGGGACTTAGAATTTTTTCGCTCGGGCTCCGGAGCGACACGAACGGGGACTTAGAATTTTTTCGCTCGGGCTCCGGAGCGACACGATCGCTCCGTTATTCTACGTTCTCTCGGTCCACGGGCATCAGAGAGCAAAACAGCCTAATAGTTTTAGAGTGCCTCAACGATCAGGAATATGGATCTAACGTTCTCGTTTCGAACCGACGACTTTCGGTTCCGGAGCGACACGAACGCTCCATGATTCTCGATTATCTCGACACAGGTAAGAGACAGAGGAGAACAAGTGTATGGTTTTAGAGAGCCACGAGCACCAGGAATAAGGATCTACCGTTGTCATTTCGTTCCGTCGACATTCGGTTCCGGAGCGACACGAACGGGGACTTAGAATTTTTTCGCTCGGGCTCCGGAGCGACACGAACCGGGACTTAGAATTTTTTCGCTCGGGCTCCGGAGCGACACGATCGCTCCGTTATTCTACGTTCTCTCGGTCCACGGGCATCAGAGAGCAAAACAGCCTAATAGTTTTAGAGTGCCTCAACGATCAGGAATATGGATCTAACGTTCTCGTTTCGAACCGACGACTTTCGGTTCCGGAGCGACACGAACGCTCCATGATTCTCGATTATCTCGACACAGGTAAGAGACAGAGGAGAACAAGTGCATGGTTTTAGAGAGCCACGAGCACCAGGAATAAGGATCTACCGTTGTCATTTCGTTCCGTCGACATTCGGTTCCGGAGCGACACGAACGGGGACTTAGAAT
Organism: Calliopsis andreniformis; assembly: GCF_051401765.1. Classification (NCBI taxonomy): domain Eukaryota; kingdom Metazoa; phylum Arthropoda; class Insecta; order Hymenoptera; family Andrenidae; genus Calliopsis; species Calliopsis andreniformis. Next base: position 123,066 of record NW_027480819.1, read on the forward strand.
TTTTTCGCTCGGGCTCCGGAGCGACACGAACGGGGACTTAGAATTTTTTCGCTCGGGCTCCGGAGCGACACGATCGCTCCGTTATTCTACGTTCTCTCGGTCCACGGGCATCAGAGAGCAAAACAGCCTAATAGTTTTAGAGTGCCTCAACGATCAGGAATATGGATCTAACGTTCTCGTTTCGAACCGACGACTTTCGGTTCCGGAGCGACACGAACGCTCCATGATTCTCGATTATCTCGACACAGGTAAGAGACAGAGGAGAACAAGTGTATGGTTTTAGAGAGCCACGAGCACCAGGAATAAGGATCTACCGTTGTCATTTCGTTCCGTCGACATTCGGTTCCGGAGCGACACGAACGGGGACTTAGAATTTTTTCGCTCGGGCTCCGGAGCGACACGAACGGGGACTTAGAATTTTTTCGCTCGGGCTCCGGAGCGACACGAACGGGGACTTAGAATTTTTTCGCTCGGGCTCCGGAGCGACACGATCGCTCCGTTATTCTACGTTCTCTCGGTCCACGGGCATCAGAGAGCAAAACAGCCTAATAGTTTTAGAGTGCCTCAACGATCAGGAATATGGATCTAACGTTCTCGTTTCGAACCGACGACTTTCGGTTCCGGAGCGACACGAACGCTCCATGATTCTCGATTATCTCGACACAGATAAGAGACAGAGGAGAACAAGTGTATGGTTTTAGAGAGCCACGAGCACCAGGAATAAGGATCTACCGTTGTCATTTCGTTCCGTCGACATTCGGTTCCGGAGCGACACGAACGGGGACTTAGAATTTTTTCGCTCGGGCTCCGGAGCGACACGAACGGGGACTTAGAATTTTTTCGCTCGGGCTCCGGAGCGACACGATCGCTCCGTTATTCTACGTTCTCTCGGTCCACGGGCATCAGAGAGCAAAACAGCCTAATAGTTTTAGAGTGCCTCAACGATCAGGAATATGGATCTAACGTTCTCGTTTCGAACCGACGACTTTCGGTTCCGGAGCGACACGAACGCTCCATGATTCTCGATTATCTCGACACAGGTAAGAGACAGAGGAGAACAAGTGTATGGTTTTAGAGAGCCACGAGCACCAGGAATAAGGATCTACCGTTGTCATTTCGTTCCTTCGACATTCGGTTCCGGAGCGACACGAACGGGGACTTAGAATTTTTTCGCTCGGGCTCCGGAGCGACACGAACGGGGACTTAGAATTTTTTCGCTCGGGCTCCGGAGCGACACGATCGCTCCGTTATTCTACGTTCTCTCGGTCCACGGGCATCAGAGAGCAAAACAGCCTAATAGTTTTAGAGTGCCTCAACGATCAGGAATATGGATCTAACGTTCTCGTTTCGAACCGACGACTTTCGGTTCCGGAGCGACACGAACGCTCCATGATTCTCGATTATCTCGACACAGGTAAGAGACAGAGGAGAACAAGTGTATGGTTTTAGAGAGCCACGAGCACCAGGAATAAGGATCTACCGTTGTCATTTCGTTCCGTCGACATTCGGTTCCGGAGCGACACGAACGGGGACTTAGAATTTTTTCGCTCGGGCTCCGGAGCGACACGAACGGGGACTTAGAATTTTTTCGCTCGGGATCCGGAGCGACACGATCGCTCCGTTATTCTACGTTCTCTCGGTCCACGGGCATCAGAGAGCAAAACAGCCTAATAGTTTTAGAGTGCCTCAACGATCAGGAATATGGATCTAACGTTCTCGTTTCGAACCGACGACTTTCGGTTCCGGAGCGACACGAACGCTCCATGATTCTCGATTATCTCGACACAGATAAGAGACAGAGGAGAACAAGTGTATGGTTTTAGAGAGCCACGAGCACCAGGAATAAGGATCTACCGTTGTCATTTCGTTCCGTCGACATTCGGTTCCGGAGCGACACGAACGGGGACTTAGAATTTTTTCGCTCGGGCTCCGGAGCGACACGAACGGGGACTTAGAATTTTTTCGCTCGGGCTCCGGAGCGACACGATCGCTCCGTTATTCTACGTTCTCTCGGTCCACGGGCATCAGAGAGCAAAACAGCCTAATAGTTTTAGAGTGCCTCAACGATCAGGAATATGGATCTAACGTTCTCGTTTCGAACCGACGACTTTCGGTTCCGGAGCGACACGAACGCTCCATGATTCTCGATTATCTCGACACAGGTAAGAGACAGAGGAGAACAAGTGTATGGTTTTAGAGAGCCACGAGCACCAGGAATAAGGATCTACCGTTGTCATTTCGTTCCGTCGACATTCGGTTCCGGAGCGACACGAACGGGGACTTAGAATTTTTTCGCTCGGGCTCCGGAGCGACACGAACGGGGACTTAGAATTTTTTCGCTCGGGCTCCGGAGCGACACGATCGCTCCGTTATTCTACGTTCTCTCGGTCCACGGGCATCAGAGAGCAAAACAGCCTAATAGTTTTAGAGTGCCTCAACGATCAGGAATATGGATCTAACGTTCTCGTTTCGAACCGACGACTTTCGGTTCCGGAGCGACACGAACGCTCCATGATTCTCGATTATCTCGACACAGGTAAGAGACAGAGGAGAACAAGTGTATGGTTTTAGAGAGCCACGAGCACCAGGAATAAGGATCTACCGTTGTCATTTCGTTCCTTCGACATTCGGTTCCGGAGCGACACGAACGGGGACTTAGAATTTTTTCGCTCGGGCTCCGGAGCGACACGAACGGGGACTTAGAATTTTTTCGCTCGGGCTCCGGAGCGACACGATCGCTCCGTTATTCTACGTTCTCTCGGTCCACGGGCATCAGAGAGCAAAACAGCCTAATAGTTTTAGAGTGCCTCAACGATCAGGAATATGGATCTAACGTTCTCGTTTCGAACCGACGACTTTCGGTTCCGGAGCGACACGAACGCTCCATGATTCTCGATTATCTCGACACAGGTAAGAGACAGAGGAGAACAAGTGTATGGTTTTAGAGAGCCACGAGCACCAGGAATAAGGATCTACCGTTGTCATTTCGTTCCGTCGACATTCGGTTCCGGAGCGACACGAACGGGGACTTAGAATTTTTTCGCTCGGGCTCCGGAGCGACACGAACGGGGACTTAGAATTTTTTCGCTCGGGCTCCGGAGCGACACGATCGCTCCGTTATTCTACGTTCTCTCGGTCCACGGGCATCAGAGAGCAAAACAGCCTAATAGTTTTAGAGTGCCTCAACGATCAGGAATATGGATCTAACGTTCTCGTTTCGAACCGACGACTTTCGGTTCCGGAGCGACACGAACGCTCCATGATTCTCGATTATCTCGACACAGGTAAGAGACAGAGGAGAACAAGTGTATGGTTTTAGAGAGCCACGAGCACCAGGAATAAGGATCTACCGTTGTCATTTCGTTCCGTCGACATTCGGTTCCGGAGCGACACGAACGGGGACTTAGAATTTTTTCGCTCGGGCTCCGGAGCGACACGAACGGGGACTTAGAATTTTTTCGCTCGGGCTCCGGAGCGACACGATCGCTCCGTTATTCTACGTTCTCTCGGTCCACGGGCATCAGAGAGCAAAACAGCCTAATAGTTTTAGAGTGCCTCAACGATCAGGAATATGGATCTAACGTTCTCGTTTCGAACCGACGACTTTCGGTTCCGGAGCGACACGAACGCTCCATGATTCTCGATTATCTCGACACAGATAAGAGACAGAGGAGAACAAGTGTATGGTTTTAGAGAGCCACGAGCACCAGGAATAAGGATCTACCGTTGTCATTTCGTTCCGTCGACATTCGGTTCCGGAGCGACACGAACGGGGACTTAGAATTTTTTCGCTCGGGCTCCGGAGCGACACGAACGGGGACTTAGAATTTTTTCGCTCGGGCTCCGGAGCGACACGATCGCTCCGTTATTCTACGTTCTCTCGGTCCACGGGCATCAGAGAGCAAAACAGCCTAATAGTTTTAGAGTGCCTCAACGATCAGGAATATGGATCTAACGTTCTCGTTTCGAACCGACGACTTTCGGTTCCGGAGCGACACGAACGCTCCATGATTCTCGATTATCTCGACACAGGTAAGAGACAGAGGAGAACAAGTGTATGGTTTTAGAGAGCCACGAGCACCAGGAATAAGGATCTACCGTTGTCATTTCGTTCCGTCGACATTCGGTTCCGGAGCGACACGAACGGGGACGTAGAATTTTTTCGCTCGGGCTCCGGAGCGACACGAACGGGGACTTAGAATTTTTTCGCTCGGGCTCCGGAGCGACACGATCGCTCCGTTATTCTACGTTCTCTCGGTCCACGGGCATCAGAGAGCAAAACAGCCTAATAGTTTTAGAGTGCCTCAACGATCAGGAATATGGATCTAACGTTCTCGTTTCGAACCGACGACTTTCGGTTCCGGAGCGACACGAACGCTCCATGATTCTCGATTATCTCGACACAGGTAAGAGACAGAGGAGAACAAGTGTATGGTTTTAGAGAGCCACGAGCACCAGGAATAAGGATCTACCGTTGTCATTTCGTTCCGTCGACATTCGGTTCCGGAGCGACACGAACGGGGACTTAGAATTTTTTCGCTCGGGCTCCGGAGCGACACGAACGGGGACTTAGAATTTTTTCGCTCGGGCTCCGGAGCGACACGATCGCTCCGTTATTCTACGTTCTCTCGGTCCACGGGCATCAGAGAGCAAAACAGCCTAATAGTTTTAGAGTGCCTCAACGATCAGGAATATGGATCTAACGTTCTCGTTTCGAACCGACGACTTTCGGTTCCGGAGCGACACGAACGCTCCATGATTCTCGATTATCTCGACACAGGTAAGAGACAGAGGAGAACAAGTGTATGGTTTTAGAGAGCCACGAGCACCAGGAATAAGGATCTACCGTTGTCATTTCGTTCCGTCGACATTCGGTTCCGGAGCGACACGAACGGGGACTTAGAATTTTTTCGCTCGGGCTCCGGAGCGACACGAACCGGGACTTAGAATTTTTTCGCTCGGGCTCCGGAGCGACACGATCGCTCCGTTATTCTACGTTCTCTCGGTCCACGGGCATCAGAGAGCAAAACAGCCTAATAGTTTTAGAGTGCCTCAACGATCAGGAATATGGATCTAACGTTCTCGTTTCGAACCGACGACTTTCGGTTCCGGAGCGACACGAACGCTCCATGATTCTCGATTATCTCGACACAGGTAAGAGACAGAGGAGAACAAGTGCATGGTTTTAGAGAGCCACGAGCACCAGGAATAAGGATCTACCGTTGTCATTTCGTTCCGTCGACATTCGGTTCCGGAGCGACACGAACGGGGACTTAGAATTTTTTCGCTCGGGCTCCGGAGCGACACGAACGGGGACTTAGAATTTTTTCGCTCGGGCTCCGGAGCGACACGATCGCTCCGTTATTCTACGTTCTCTCGGTCCACGGGCATCAGAGAGCAAAACAGCCTAATAGTTTTAGAGTGCCTCAACGATCAGGAATATGGATCTAACGTTCTCGTTTCGAACCGACGACTTTCGGTTCCGGAGCGACACGAACGCTCCATGATTCTCGATTATCTCGACACAGGTAAGAGACAGAGGAGAACAAGTGTATGGTTTTAGAGAGCCACGAGCACCAGGAATAAGGATCTACCGTTGTCATTTCGTTCCGTCGACATTCGGTTCCGGAGCGACACGAACGGGGACTTAGAATTTTTTCGCTCGGGCTCCGGAGCGACACGAACGGGGACTTAGAATTTTTTCGCTCGGGCTCCGGAGCGACACGATCGCTCCGTTATTCTACGTTCTCTCGGTCCACGGGCATCAGAGAGCAAAACAGCCTAATAGTTTTAGAGTGCCTCAACGATCAGGAATATGGATCTAACGTTCTCGTTTCGAACCGACGACTTTCGGTTCCGGAGCGACACGAACGCTCCATGATTCTCGATTATCTCGACACAGATAAGAGACAGAGGAGAACAAGTGTATGGTTTTAGAGAGCCACGAGCACCAGGAATAAGGATCTACCGTTGTCATTTCGTTCCGTCGACATTCGGTTCCGGAGCGACACGAACGGGGACTTAGAATTTTTTCGCTCGGGCTCCGGAGCGACACGAACGGGGACTTAGAATTTTTTCGCTCGGGCTCCGGAGCGACACGATCGCTCCGTTATTCTACGTTCTCTCGGTCCACGGGCATCAGAGAGCAAAACAGCCTAATAGTTTTAGAGTGCCTCAACGATCAGGAATATGGATCTAACGTTCTCGTTTCGAACCGACGACTTTCGGTTCCGGAGCGACACGAACGCTCCATGATTCTCGATTATCTCGACACAGGTAAGAGACAGAGGAGAACAAGTGTATGGTTTTAGAGAGCCACGAGCACCAGGAATAAGGATCTACCGTTGTCATTTCGTTCCGTCGACATTCGGTTCCGGAGCGACACGAACGGGGACTTAGAATTTTTTCGCTCGGGCTCCGGAGCGACACGAACGGGGACTTAGAATTTTTTCGCTCGGGCTCCGGAGCGACACGATCGCTCCGTTATTCTACGTTCTCTCGGTCCACGGGCATCAGAGAGCAAAACAGCCTAATAGTTTTAGAGTGCCTCAACGATCAGGAATATGGATCTAACGTTCTCGTTTCGAACCGACGACTTTCGGTTCCGGAGCGACACGAACGCTCCATGATTCTCGATTATCTCGACACAGGTAAGAGACAGAGGAGAACAAGTGTATGGTTTTAGAGAGCCACGAGCACCAGGAATAAGGATCTACCGTTGTCATTTCGTTCCGTCGACATTCGGTTCCGGAGCGACACGAACGGGGACTTAGAATTTTTTCGCTCGGGCTCCGGAGCGACACGAACCGGGACTTAGAATTTTTTCGCTCGGGCTCCGGAGCGACACGATCGCTCCGTTATTCTACGTTCTCTCGGTCCACGGGCATCAGAGAGCAAAACAGCCTAATAGTTTTAGAGTGCCTCAACGATCAGGAATATGGATCTAACGTTCTCGTTTCGAACCGACGACTTTCGGTTCCGGAGCGACACGAACGCTCCATGATTCTCGATTATCTCGACACAGGTAAGAGACAGAGGAGAACAAGTGCATGGTTTTAGAGAGCCACGAGCACCAGGAATAAGGATCTACCGTTGTCATTTCGTTCCGTCGACATTCGGTTCCGGAGCGACACGAACGGGGACTTAGAATTTTTTCGCTCGGGCTCCGGAGCGACACGAACGGGGACTTAGAATTTTTTCGCTCGGGCTCCGGAGCGACACGATCGCTCCGTTATTCTACGTTCTCTCGGTCCACGGGCATCAGAGAGCAAAACAGCCTAATAGTTTTAGAGTGCCTCAACGATCAGGAATATGGATCTAACGTTCTCGTTTCGAACCGACGACTTTCGGTTCCGGAGCGACACGAACGCTCCATGATTCTCGATTATCTCGACACAGGTAAGAGACAGAGGAGAACAAGTGTATGGTTTTAGAGAGCCACGAGCACCAGGAATAAGGATCTACCGTTGTCATTTCGTTCCGTCGACATTCGGTTCCGGAGCGACACGAACGGGGACTTAGAATTTTTTCGCTCGGGCTCCGGAGCGACACGAACGGGGACTTAGAATTTTTTCGCTCGGGCTCCGGAGCGACACGAACGGGGACTTAGAATTTTTTCGCTCGGGCTCCGGAGCGACACGATCGCTCCGTTATTCTACGTTCTCTCGGTCCACGGGCATCAGAGAGCAAAACAGCCTAATAGTTTTAGAGTGCCTCAACGATCAGGAATATGGATCTAACGTTCTCGTTTCGAACCGACGACTTTCGGTTCCGGAGCGACACGAACGCTCCATGATTCTCGATTATCTCGACACAGGTAAGAGACAGAGGAGAACAAGTGTATGGTTTTAGAGAGCCACGAGCACCAGGAATAAGGATCTACCGTTGTCATTTCGTTCCGTCGACATTCGGTTCCGGAGCGACACGAACGGGGACTTAGAATTTTTTCGCTCGGGCTCCGGAGCGACACGAACGGGGACTTAGAATTTTTTCGCTCGGGCTCCGGAGCGACACGATCGCTCCGTTATTCTACGTTCTCTCGGTCTACGGGCATCAGAGAGCAAAACAGCCTAATAGTTTTAGAGTGCCTCAACGATCAGGAATATGGATCTAACGTTCTCGTTTCGAACCGACGACTTTCGGTTCCGGAGCGACACGAACGCTCCATGATTCTCGATTATCTCGACACAGGTAAGAGACAGAGGAGAACAAGTGTATGGTTTTAGAGAGCCACGAGCACCAGGAATAAGGATCTACCGTTGTCATTTCGTTCCGTCGACATTCGGTTCCGGAGCGACACGAACGGGGACTTAGAATTTTTTCGCTCGGGCTCCGGAGCGACACGAACGGGGACTTAGAATTTTTTCGCTCGGGCTCCGGAGCGACACGATCGCTCGGTTATTCTACGTTCTCTCGGTCCACGGGCATCAGAGAGCAAAACAGCCTAATAGTTTTAGAGTGCCTCAACGATCAGGAATATGGATCTAACGTTCTCGTTTCGAACCGACGACTTTCGGTTCCGGAGCGACACGAACGCTCCATGATTCTCGATTATCTCGACACAGGTAAGAGACAGAGGAGAACAAGTGTATGGTTTTAGAGAGCCACGAGCACCAGGAATAAGGATCTACCGTTGTCATTTCGTTCCGTCGACATTCGGTTCCGGAGCGACACGAACGGGGACTTAGAATTTTTTCGCTCGGGCTCCGGAGCGACACGAACGGGGACTTAGAATTTTTTCGCTCGGGCTCCGGAGCGACACGATCGCTCCGTTGTTCTACGTTCTCTCGGTCCACGGGCATCAGAGAGCAAAACAGCCTAATAGTTTTAGAGTGCCTCAACGATCAGGAATATGGATCTAACGTTCTCGTTTCGAACCGACGACTTTCGGTTCCGGAGCGACACGAACGCTCTATGATTCTCGATTATCTCGACACAGGTAAGAGACAGAGGAGAACAAGTGTATGGTTTTAGAGAGCCACGAGCACCAGGAATAAGGATCTACCGTTGTCATTTCGTTCCGTCGACATTCGGTTCCGGAGCGACACGAACGGGGACTTAGAATTTTTTCGCTCGGGCTCCGGAGCGACACGAACGGGGACTTAGAATTTTTTCGCTCGGGCTCCGGAGCGACACGATCGCTCCGTTATTCTACGTTCTCTCGGTCCACGGGCATCAGAGAGCAAAACAGCCTAATAGTTTTAGAGTGCCTCAACGATCAGGAATATGGATCTAACGTTCTCGTTTCGAACCGACGACTTTCGGTTCCGGAGCGACACGAACGCTCCATGATTCTCGATTATCTCGACACAGGTAAGAGACAGAGGAGAACAAGTGTATGGTTTTAGAGAGCCACGAGCACCAGGAATAAGGATCTACCGTTGTCATTTCGTTCCGTCGACATTCGGTTCCGGAGCGACACGAACGGGGACTTAGAATTTTTTCGCTCGGGCTCCGGAGCGACACGAACGGGGACTTAGAATTTTTTCGCTCGGGCTCCGGAGCGACACGATCGCTCCGTTATTCTACGTTCTCTCGGTCCACGGGCATCAGAGAGCAAAACAGCCTAATAGTTTTAGAGTGCCTCAACGATCAGGAATATGGATCTAACGTTCTCGTTTCGAACCGACGACTTTCGGTTCCGGAGCGACACGAACGCTCCATGATTCTCGATTATCTCGACACAGGTAAGAGACAGAGGAGAACAAGTGTATGGTTTTAGAGAGCCACGAGCACCAGGAATAAGGATCTACCGTTGTCATTTCGTTCCGTCGACATTCGGTTCCGGAGCGACACGAACGGGGACTTAGAATTTTTTCGCTCGGGCTCCGGAGCGACACGAACGGGGACTTAGAATTTTTTCGCTCGGGCTCCGGAGCGACACGATCGCTCCGTTATTCTACGTTCTCTCGGTCCACGGGCATCAGAGAGCAAAACAGCCTAATAGTTTTAGAGTGCCTCAACGATCAGGAATATGGATCTAACGTTCTCGTTTCGAACCGACGACTTTCGGTTCCGGAGCGACACGAACGCTCCATGATTCTCGATTATCTCGACACAGGTAAGAGACAGAGGAGAACAAGTGTATGGTTTTAGAGAGCCACGAGCACCAGGAATAAGGATCTACCGTTGTCATTTCGTTCCGTCGACATTCGGTTCCGGAGCGACACGAACGGGGACTTAGAATTTTTTCGCTCGGGCTCCGGAGCGACACGAACGGGGACTTAGAATTTTTTCGCTCGGGCTCCGGAGCGACACGATCGCTCGGTTATTCTACGTTCTCTCGGTCCACGGGCATCAGAGAGCAAAACAGCCTAATAGTTTTAGAGTGCCTCAACGATCAGGAATATGGATCTAACGTTCTCGTTTCGAACCGACGACTTTCGGTTCCGGAGCGACACGAACGCTCCATGATTCTCGATTATCTCGACACAGGTAAGAGACAGAGGAGAACAAGTGTATGGTTTTAGAGAGCCACGAGCACCAGGAATAAGGATCTACCGTTGTCATTTCGTTCCGTCGACATTCGGTTCCGGAGCGACACGAACGGGGACTTAGAATTTTTTCGCTCGGGCTCCGGAGCGACACGAACGGGGACTTAGAATTTTTTCGCTCGGGCTCCGGAGCGACACGATCGCTCCGTTATTCTACGTTCTCTCGGTCCACGGGCATCAGAGAGCAAAACAGCCTAATAGTTTTAGAGTGCCTCAACGATCAGGAATATGGATCTAACGTTCTCGTTTCGAACCGACGACTTTCGGTTCCGGAGCGACACGAACGCTCCATGATTCTCGATTATCTCGACACAGGTAAGAGACAGAGGAGAACAAGTGTATGGTTTTAGAGAGCCACGAGCACCAGGAATAAGGATCTACCGTTGTCATTTCGTTCCGTCGACATTCGGTTCCGGAGCGACACGAACGGGGACTTAGAATTTTTTCGCTCGGGCTCCGGAGCGACACGAACGGGGACTTAGAATTTTTTCGCTCGGGCTCCGGAGCGACACGATCGCTCCGTTATTCTACGTTCTCTCGGTCCACGGGCATCAGAGAGCAAAACAGCCTAATAGTTTTAGAGTGCCTCAACGATCAGGAATATGGATCTAACGTTCTCGTTTCGAACCGACGACTTTCGGTTCCGGAGCGACACGAACGCTCCATGATTCTCGATTATCTCGACACAGGTAAGAGACAGAGGAGAACAAGTGTATGGTTTTAGAGAGCCACGAGCACCAGGAATAAGGATCTACCGTTGTCATTTCGTTCCGTCGACATTCGGTTCCGGAGCGACACGAACGGGGACTTAGAATTTTTTCGCTCGGGCTCCGGAGCGACACGAACGGGGACTTAGAATTTTTTCGCTCGGGCTCCGGAGCGACACGATCGCTCCGTTATTCTACGTTCTCTCGGTCCACGGGCATCAGAGAGCAAAACAGCCTAATAGTTTTAGAGTGCCTCAACGATCAGGAATATGGATCTAACGTTCTCGTTTCGAACCGACGACTTTCGGTTCCGGAGCGACACGAACGCTCCATGATTCTCGATTATCTCGACACAGGTAAGAGACAGAGGAGAACAAGTGTATGGTTTTAGAGAGCCACGAGCACCAGGAATAAGGATCTACCGTTGTCATTTCGTTCCGTCGACATTCGGTTCCGGAGCGACACGAACGGGGACTTAGAATTTTTTCGCTCGGGCTCCGGAGCGACACGAACGGGGACTTAGAATTTTTTCGCTCGGGCTCCGGAGCGACACGATCGCTCCGTTGTTCTACGTTCTCTCGGTCCACGGGCATCAGAGAGCAAAACAGCCTAATAGTTTTAGAGTGCCTCAACGATCAGGAATATGGATCTAACGTTCTCGTTTCGAACCGACGACTTTCGGTTCCGGAGCGACACGAACGCTCTATGATTCTCGATTATCTCGACACAGGTAAGAGACAGAGGAGAACAAGTGTATGGTTTTAGAGAGCCACGAGCACCAGGAATAAGGATCTACCGTTGTCATTTCGTTCCGTCGACATTCGGTTCCGGAGCGACACGAACGGGGACTTAGAATTTTTTCGCTCGGGCTCCGGAGCGACACGAACGGGGACTTAGAATTTTTTCGCTCGGGCTCCGGAGCGACACGATCGCTCCGTTATTCTACGTTCTCTCGGTCCACGGGCATCAGAGAGCAAAACAGCCTAATAGTTTTAGAGTGCCTCAACGATCAGGAATATGGATCTAACGTTCTCGTTTCGAACCGACGACTTTCGGTTCCGGAGCGACACGAACGCTCCATGATTCTCGATTATCTCGACACAGGTAAGAGACAGAGGAGAACAAGTGTATGGTTTTAGAGAGCCACGAGCACCAGGAATAAGGATCTACCGTTGTCATTTCGTTCCGTCGACATTCGGTTCCGGAGCGACACGAACGGGGACTTAGAATTTTTTCGCTCGGGCTCCGGAGCGACACGAACGGGGACTTAGAATTTTTTCGCTCGGGCTCCGGAGCGACACGATCGCTCCGTTATTCTACGTTCTCTCGGTCCACGGGCATCAGAGAGCAAAACAGCCTAATAGTTTTAGAGTGCCTCAACGATCAGGAATATGGATCTAACGTTCTCGTTTCGAACCGACGACTTTCGGTTCCGGAGCGACACGAACGCTCCATGATTCTCGATTATCTCGACACAGGTAAGAGACAGAGGAGAACAAGTGTATGGTTTTAGAGAGCCACGAGCACCAGGAATAAGGATCTACCGTTGTCATTTCGTTCCGTCGACATTCGGTTCCGGAGCGACACGAACGGGGACTTAGAATTTTTTCGCTCGGGCTCCGGAGCGACACGAACGGGGACTTAGAATTTTTTCGCTCGGGCTCCGGAGCGACACGATCGCTCCGTTATTCTACGTTCTCTCGGTCCACGGGCATCAGAGAGCAAAACAGCCTAATAGTTTTAGAGTGCCTCAACGATCAGGAATATGGATCTAACGTTCTCGTTTCGAACCGACGACTTTCGGTTCCGGAGCGACACGAACGCTCCATGATTCTCGATTATCTCGACACAGGTAAGAGACAGAGGAGAACAAGTGTATGGTTTTAGAGAGCCACGAGCACCAGGAATAAGGATCTACCGTTGTCATTTCGTTCCGTCGACATTCGGTTCCGGAGCGACACGAACGGGGACTTAGAATTTTTTCGCTCGGGCTCCGGAGCGACACGAACGGGGACTTAGAATTTTTTCGCTCGGGCTCCGGAGCGACACGATCGCTCCGTTATTCTACGTTCTCTCGGTCCACGGGCATCAGAGAGCAAAACAGCCTAATAGTTTTAGAGTGCCTCAACGATCAGGAATATGGATCTAACGTTCTCGTTTCGAACCGACGACTTTCGGTTCCGGAGCGACACGAACGCTCCATGATTCTCGATTATCTCGACACAGGTAAGAGACAGAGGAGAACAAGTGTATGGTTTTAGAGAGCCACGAGCACCAGGAATAAGGATCTACCGTTGTCATTTCGTTCCGTCGACATTCGGTTCCGGAGCGACACGAACGGGGACTTAGAATTTTTTCGCTCGGGCTCCGGAGCGACACGAACGGGGACTTAGAATTTTTTCGCTCGGGCTCCGGAGCGACACGATCGCTCCGTTATTCTACGTTCTCTCGGTCCACGGGCATCAGAGAGCAAAACAGCCTAATAGTTTTAGAGTGCCTCAACGATCAGGAATATGGATCTAACGTTCTCGTTTCGAACCGACGACTTTCGGTTCCGGAGCGACACGAACGCTCCATGATTCTCGATTATCTCGACACAGGTAAGAGACAGAGGAGAACAAGTGTATGGTTTTAGAGAGCCACGAGCACCAGGAATAAGGATCTACCGTTGTCATTTCGTTCCGTCGACATTCGGTTCCGGAGCGACACGAACGGGGACTTAGAATTTTTTCGCTCGGGCTCCGGAGCGACACGAACGGGGACTTAGAATTTTTTCGCTCGGGCTCCGGAGCGACACGATCGCTCCGTTATTCTACGTTCTCTCGGTCCACGGGCATCAGAGAGCAAAACAGCCTAATAGTTTTAGAGTGCCTCAACGATCAGGAATATGGATCTAACGTTCTCGTTTCGAACCGACGACTTTCGGTTCCGGAGCGACACGAACGCTCCATGATTCTCGATTATCTCGACACAGGTAAGAGACAGAGGAGAACAAGTGTATGGTTTTAGAGAGCCACGAGCACCAGGAATAAGGATCTACCGTTGTCATTTCGTTCCGTCGACATTCGGTTCCGGAGCGACACGAACGGGGACTTAGAATTTTTTCGCTCGGGCTCCGGAGCGACACGAACGGGGACTTAGAATTTTTTCGCTCGGGCTCCGGAGCGACACGATCGCTCCGTTATTCTACGTTCTCTCGGTCCACGGGCATCAGAGAGCAAAACAGCCTAATAGTTTTAGAGTGCCTCAACGATCAGGAATATGGATCTAACGTTCTCGTTTCGAACCGACGACTTTCGGTTCCGGAGCGACACGAACGCTCCATGATTCTCGATTATCTCGACACAGGTAAGAGACAGAGGAGAACAAGTGTATGGTTTTAGAGAGCCACGAGCACCAGGAATAAGGATCTACCGTTGTCATTTCGTTCCGTCGACATTCGGTTCCGGAGCGACACGAACGGGGACTTAGAATTTTTTCGCTCGGGCTCCGGAGCGACACGAACGGGGACTTAGAATTTTTTCGCTCGGGCTCCGGAGCGACACGATCGCTCCGTTATTCTACGTTCTCTCGGTCCACGGGCATCAGAGAGCAAAACAGCCTAATAGTTTTAGAGTGCCTCAACGATCAGGAATATGGATCTAACGTTCTCGTTTCGAACCGACGACTTTCGGTTCCGGAGCGACACGAACGCTCCATGATTCTCGATTATCTCGACACAGGTAAGAGACAGAGGAGAACAAGTGTATGGTTTTAGAGAGCCACGAGCACCAGGAATAAGGATCTACCGTTGTCATTTCGTTCCGTCGACATTCGGTTCCGGAGCGACACGAACGGGGACTTAGAATTTTTTCGCTCGGGCTCCGGAGCGACACGAACGGGGACTTAGAATTTTTTCGCTCGGGCTCCGGAGCGACACGATCGCTCCGTTATTCTACGTTCTCTCGGTCCACGGGCATCAGAGAGCAAAACAGCCTAATAGTTTTAGAGTGCCTCAACGATCAGGAATATGGATCTAACGTTCTCGTTTCGAACCGACGACTTTCGGTTCCGGAGCGACACGAACGCTCCATGATTCTCGATTATCTCGACACAGGTAAGAGACAGAGGAGAACAAGTGTATGGTTTTAGAGAGCCACGAGCACCAGGAATAAGGATCTACCGTTGTCATTTCGTTCCGTCGACATTCGGTTCCGGAGCGACACGAACGGGGACTTAGAATTTTTTCGCTCGGGCTCCGGAGCGACACGAACGGGGACTTAGAATTTTTTCGCTCGGGCTCCGGAGCGACACGATCGCTCCGTTATTCTACGTTCTCTCGGTCCACGGGCATCAGAGAGCAAAACAGCCTAATAGTTTTAGAGTGCCTCAACGATCAGGAATATGGATCTAACGTTCTCGTTTCGAACCGACGACTTTCGGTTCCGGAGCGACACGAACGCTCCATGATTCTCGATTATCTCGACACAGGTAAGAGACAGAGGAGAACAAGTGTATGGTTTTAGAGAGCCACGAGCACCAGGAATAAGGATCTACCGTTGTCATTTCGTTCCGTCGACATTCGGTTCCGGAGCGACACGAACGGGGACTTAGAATTTTTTCGCTCGGGCTCCGGAGCGACACGAACGGGGACTTAGAATTTTTTCGCTCGGGCTCCGGAGCGACACGATCGCTCCGTTATTCTACGTTCTCTCGGTCCACGGGCATCAGAGAGCAAAACAGCCTAATAGTTTTAGAGTGCCTCAACGATCAGGAATATGGATCTAACGTTCTCGTTTCGAACCGACGACTTTCGGTTCCGGAGCGACACGAACGCTCCATGATTCTCGATTATCTCGACACAGGTAAGAGACAGAGGAGAACAAGTGTATGGTTTTAGAGAGCCACGAGCACCAGGAATAAGGATCTACCGTTGTCATTTCGTTCCGTCGACATTCGGTTCCGGAGCGACACGAACGGGGACTTAGAATTTTTTCGCTCGGGCTCCGGAGCGACACGATCGCTCCGTTATTCTACGTTCTCTCGGTCCACGGGCATCAGAGAGCAAAACAGCCTAATAGTTTTAGAGTGCCTCAACGATCAGGAATATGGATCTAACGTTCTCGTTTCGAACCGACGACTTTCGGTTCCGGAGCGACACGAACGCTCCATGATTCTCGATTATCTCGACACAGGTAAGAGACAGAGGAGAACAAGTGTATGGTTTTAGAGAGCCACGAGCACCAGGAATAAGGATCTACCGTTGTCATTTCGTTCCGTCGACATTCGGTTCCGGAGCGACACGAACGGGGACTTAGAATTTTTTCGCTCGGGCTCCGGAGCGACACGAACGGGGACTTAGAATTTTTTCGCTCGGGCTCCGGAGCGACACGATCGCTCCGTTATTCTACGTTCTCTCGGTCCACGGGCATCAGAGAGCAAAACAGCCTAATAGTTTTAGAGTGCCTCAACGATCAGGAATATGGATCTAACGTTCTCGTTTCGAACCGACGACTTTCGGTTCCGGAGCGACACGAACGCTCCATGATTCTCGATTATCTCGACACAGGTAAGAGACAGAGGAGAACAAGTGTATGGTTTTAGAGAGCCACGAGCACCAGGAATAAGGATCTACCGTTGTCATTTCGTTCCGTCGACATTCGGTTCCGGAGCGACACGAACGGGGACTTAGAATTTTTTCGCTCGGGCTCCGGAGCGACACGAACGGGGACTTAGAATTTTTTCGCTCGGGCTCCGGAGCGACACGATCGCTCCGTTATTCTACGTTCTCTCGGTCCACGGGCATCAGAGAGCAAAACAGCCTAATAGTTTTAGAGTGCCTCAACGATCAGGAATATGGATCTAACGTTCTCGTTTCGAACCGACGACTTTCGGTTCCGGAGCGACACGAACGCTCCATGATTCTCGATTATCTCGACACAGGTAAGAGACAGAGGAGAACAAGTGTATGGTTTTAGAGAGCCACGAGCACCAGGAATAAGGATCTACCGTTGTCATTTCGTTCCGTCGACATTCGGTTCCGGAGCGACACGAACGGGGACTTAGAATTTTTTCGCTCGGGCTCCGGAGCGACACGAACGGGGACTTAGAATTTTTTCGCTCGGGCTCCGGAGCGACACGATCGCTCCGTTATTCTACGTTCTCTCGGTCCACGGGCATCAGAGAGCAAAACAGCCTAATAGTTTTAGAGTGCCTCAACGATCAGGAATATGGATCTAACGTTCTCGTTTCGAACCGACGACTTTCGGTTCCGGAGCGACACGAACGCTCCATGATTCTCGATTATCTCGACACAGGTAAGAGACAGAGGAGAACAAGTGTATGGTTTTAGAGAGCCACGAGCACCAGGAATAAGGATCTACCGTTGTCATTTCGTTCCGTCGACATTCGGTTCCGGAGCGACACGAACGGGGACTTAGAATTTTTTCGCTCGGGCTCCGGAGCGACACGAACGGGGACTTAGAATTTTTTCGCTCGGGCTCCGGAGCGACACGATCGCTCCGTTATTCTACGTTCTCTCGGTCCACGGGCATCAGAGAGCAAAACAGCCTAATAGTTTTAGAGTGCCTCAACGATCAGGAATATGGATCTAACGTTCTCGTTTCGAACCGACGACTTTCGGTTCCGGAGCGACACGAACGCTCCATGATTCTCGATTATCTCGACACAGGTAAGAGACAGAGGAGAACAAGTGTATGGTTTTAGAGAGCCACGAGCACCAGGAATAAGGATCTACCGTTGTCATTTCGTTCCGTCGACATTCGGTTCCGGAGCGACACGAACGGGGACTTAGAATTTTTTCGCTCGGGCTCCGGAGCGACACGAACGGGGACTTAGAATTTTTTCGCTCGGGCTCCGGAGCGACACGATCGCTCCGTTATTCTACGTTCTCTCGGTCCACGGGCATCAGAGAGCAAAACAGCCTAATAGTTTTAGAGTGCCTCAACGATCAGGAATATGGATCTAACGTTCTCGTTTCGAACCGACGACTTTCGGTTCCGGAGCGACACGAACGCTCCATGATTCTCGATTATCTCGACACAGGTAAGAGACAGAGGAGAACAAGTGTATGGTTTTAGAGAGCCACGAGCACCAGGAATAAGGATCTACCGTTGTCATTTCGTTCCGTCGACATTCGGTTCCGGAGCGACACGAACGGGGACTTAGAATTTTTTCGCTCGGGCTCCGGAGCGACACGAACGGGGACTTAGAATTTTTTCGCTCGGGCTCCGGAGCGACACGATCGCTCCGTTATTCTACGTTCTCTCGGTCCACGGGCATCAGAGAGCAAAACAGCCTAATAGTTTTAGAGTGCCTCAACGATCAGGAATATGGATCTAACGTTCTCGTTTCGAACCGACGACTTTCGGTTCCGGAGCGACACGAACGCTCCATGATTCTCGATTATCTCGACACAGGTAAGAGACAGAGGAGAACAAGTGTATGGTTTTAGAGAGCCACGAGCACCAGGAATAAGGATCTACCGTTGTCATTTCGTTCCGTCGACATTCGGTTCCGGAGCGACACGAACGGGGACTTAGAATTTTTTCGCTCGGGCTCCGGAGCGACACGAACGGGGACTTAGAATTTTTTCGCTCGGGCTCCGGAGCGACACGATCGCTCCGTTATTCTACGTTCTCTCGGTCCACGGGCATCAGAGAGCAAAACAGCCTAATAGTTTTAGAGTGCCTCAACGATCAGGAATATGGATCTAACGTTCTCGTTTCGAACCGACGACTTTCGGTTCCGGAGCGACACGAACGCTCCATGATTCTCGATTATCTCGACACAGGTAAGAGACAGAGGAGAACAAGTGTATGGTTTTAGAGAGCCACGAGCACCAGGAATAAGGATCTACCGTTGTCATTTCGTTCCGTCGACATTCGGTTCCGGAGCGACACGAACGGGGACTTAGAATTTTTTCGCTCGGGCTCCGGAGCGACACGAACGGGGACTTAGAATTTTTTCGCTCGGGCTCCGGAGCGACACGATCGCTCCGTTATTCTACGTTCTCTCGGTCCACGGGCATCAGAGAGCAAAACAGCCTAATAGTTTTAGAGTGCCTCAACGATCAGGAATATGGATCTAACGTTCTCGTTTCGAACCGACGACTTTCGGTTCCGGAGCGACACGAACGCTCCATGATTCTCGATTATCTCGACACAGGTAAGAGACAGAGGAGAACAAGTGTATGGTTTTAGAGAGCCACGAGCACCAGGAATAAGGATCTACCGTTGTCATTTCGTTCCGTCGACATTCGGTTCCGGAGCGACACGAACGGGGACTTAGAATTTTTTCGCTCGGGCTCCGGAGCGACACGAACGGGGACTTAGAATTTTTTCGCTCGGGCTCCGGAGCGACACGATCGCTCCGTTATTCTACGTTCTCTCGGTCCACGGGCATCAGAGAGCAAAACAGCCTAATAGTTTTAGAATGCCTCAACGATCAGGAATATGGATCTAACGTTCTCGTTTCGAACCGACGACTTTCGGTTCCGGAGCGACACGAACGCTCCATGATTCTCGATTATCTCGACACAGGTAAGAGACAGAGGAGAACAAGTGTATGGTTTTAGAGAGCCACGAGCACCAGGAATAAGGATCTACCGTTGTCATTTCGTTCCGTCGACATTCGGTTCCGGAGCGACACGAACGGGGACTTAGAATTTTTTCGCTCGGGCTCCGGAGCGACACGAACGGGGACTTAGAATTTTTTCGCTCGGGCTCCGGAGCGACACGATCGCTCCGTTATTCTACGTTCTCTCGGTCCACGGGCATCAGAGAGCAAAACAGCCTAATAGTTTTAGAGTGCCTCAACGATCAGGAATATGGATCTAACGTTCTCGTTTCGAACCGACGACTTTCGGTTCCGGAGCGACACGAACGCTCCATGATTCTCGATTATCTCGACACAGGTAAGAGACAGAGGAGAACAAGTGTATGGTTTTAGAGAGCCACGAGCACCAGGAATAAGGATCTACCGTTGTCATTTCGTTCCGTCGACATTCGGTTCCGGAGCGACACGAACGGGGACTTAGAATTTTTTCGCTCGGGCTCCGGAGCGACACGAACGGGGACTTAGAATTTTTTCGCTCGGGCTCCGGAGCGACACGATCGCTCCGTTATTCTACGTTCTCTCGGTCCACGGGCATCAGAGAGCAAAACAGCCTAATAGTTTTAGAATGCCTCAACGATCAGGAATATGGATCTAACGTTCTCGTTTCGAACCGACGACTTTCGGTTCCGGAGCGACACGAACGCTCCATGATTCTCGATTATCTCGACACAGGTAAGAGACAGAGGAGAACAAGTGTATGGTTTTAGAGAGCCACGAGCACCAGGAATAAGGATCTACCGTTGTCATTTCGTTCCGTCGACATTCGGTTCCGGAGCGACACGAACGGGGACTTAGAATTTTTTCGGTCGGGCTCCGGAGCGACACGAACGGGGACTTAGAATTTTTTCGCTCGGGCTCCGGAGCGACACGATCGCTCCGTTATTCTACGTTCTCTCGGTCCACGGGCATCAGAGAGCAAAACAGCCTAATAGTTTTAGAGTGCCTCAACGATCAGGAATATGGATCTAACGTTCTCGTTTCGAACCGACGACTTTCGGTTCCGGAGCGACACGAACGCTCCATGATTCTCGATTATCTCGACACAGGTAAGAGACAGAGGAGAACAAGTGTATGGTTTTAGAGAGCCACGAGCACCAGGAATAAGGATCTACCGTTGTCATTTCGTTCCGTCGACATTCGGTTCCGGAGCGACACGAACGGGGACTTAGAATTTTTTCGCTCGGGCTCCGGAGCGACACGAACGGGGACTTAGAATTTTTTCGCTCGGGCTCCGGAGCGACACGATCGCTCCGTTATTCTACGTTCTCTCGGTCCACGGGCATCAGAGAGCAAAACAGCCTAATAGTTTTAGAGTGCCTCAACGATCAGGAATATGGATCTAACGTTCTCGTTTCGAACCGACGACTTTCGGTTCCGGAGCGACACGAACGCTCCATGATTCTCGATTATCTCGACACAGGTAAGAGACAGAGGAGAACAAGTGTATGGTTTTAGAGAGCCACGAGCACCAGGAATAAGGATCTACCGTTGTCATTTCGTTCCGTCGACATTCGGTTCCGGAGCGACACGAACGGGGACTTAGAATTTTTTCGCTCGGGCTCCGGAGCGACACGATCGCTCCGTTATTCTACGTTCTCTCGGTCCACGGGCATCAGAGAGCAAAACAGCCTAATAGTTTTAGAGTGCCTCAACGATCAGGAATATGGATCTAACGTTCTCGTTTCGAACCGACGACTTTCGGTTCCGGAGCGACACGAACGCTCCATGATTCTCGATTATCTCGACACAGGTAAGAGACAGAGGAGAACAAGTGTATGGTTTTAGAGAGCCACGAGCACCAGGAATAAGGATCTACCGTTGTCATTTCGTTCCGTCGACATTCGGTTCCGGAGCGACACGAACGGGGACTTAGAATTTTTTCGCTCGGGCTCCGGAGCGACACGAACGGGGACTTAGAATTTTTTCGCTCGGGCTCCGGAGCGACACGATCGCTCCGTTATTCTACGTTCTCTCGGTCCACGGGCATCAGAGAGCAAAACAGCCTAATAGTTTTAGAGTGCCTCAACGATCAGGAATATGGATCTAACGTTCTCGTTTCGAACCGACGACTTTCGGTTCCGGAGCGACACGAACGCTCCATGATTCTCGATTATCTCGACACAGGTAAGAGACAGAGGAGAACAAGTGTATGGTTTTAGAGAGCCACGAGCACCAGGAATAAGGATCTACCGTTGTCATTTCGTTCCGTCGACATTCGGTTCCGGAGCGACACGAACGGGGACTTAGAATTTTTTCGCTCGGGCTCCGGAGCGACACGAACGGGGACTTAGAATTTTTTCGCTCGGGCTCCGGAGCGACACGATCGCTCCGTTATTCTACGTTCTCTCGGTCCACGGGCATCAGAGAGCAAAACAGCCTAATAGTTTTAGAGTGCCTCAACGATCAGGAATATGGATCTAACGTTCTCGTTTCGAACCGACGACTTTCGGTTCCGGAGCGACACGAACGCTCCATGATTCTCGATTATCTCGACACAGGTAAGAGACAGAGGAGAACAAGTGTATGGTTTTAGAGAGCCACGAGCACCAGGAATAAGGATCTACCGTTGTCATTTCGTTCCGTCGACATTCGGTTCCGGAGCGACACGAACGGGGACTTAGAATTTTTTCGCTCGGGCTCCGGAGCGACACGAACGGGGACTTAGAATTTTTTCGCTCGGGCTCCGGAGCGACACGATCGCTCCGTTATTCTACGTTCTCTCGGTCCACGGGCATCAGAGAGCAAAACAGCCTAATAGTTTTAGAATGCCTCAACGATCAGGAATATGGATCTAACGTTCTCGTTTCGAACCGACGACTTTCGGTTCCGGAGCGACACGAACGCTCCATGATTCTCGATTATCTCGACACAGGTAAGAGACAGAGGAGAACAAGTGTATGGTTTTAGAGAGCCACGAGCACCAGGAATAAGGATCTACCGTTGTCATTTCGTTCCGTCGACATTCGGTTCCGGAGCGACACGAACGGGGACTTAGAATTTTTTCGCTCGGGCTCCGGAGCGACACGAACGGGGACTTAGAATTTTTTCGCTCGGGCTCCGGAGCGACACGATCGCTCCGTTATTCTACGTTCTCTCGGTCCACGGGCATCAGAGAGCAAAACAGCCTAATAGTTTTAGAGTGCCTCAACGATCAGGAATATGGATCTAACGTTCTCGTTTCGAACCGACGACTTTCGGTTCCGGAGCGACACGAACGCTCCATGATTCTCGATTATCTCGACACAGGTAAGAGACAGAGGAGAACAAGTGTATGGTTTTAGAGAGCCACGAGCACCAGGAATAAGGATCTACCGTTGTCATTTCGTTCCGTCGACATTCGGTTCCGGAGCGACACGAACGGGGACTTAGAATTTTTTCGCTCGGGCTCCGGAGCGACACGAACGGGGACTTAGAATTTTTTCGCTCGGGCTCCGGAGCGACACGATCGCTCCGTTATTCTACGTTCTCTCGGTCCACGGGCATCAGAGAGCAAAACAGCCTAATAGTTTTAGAATGCCTCAACGATCAGGAATATGGATCTAACGTTCTCGTTTCGAACCG
Organism: Calliopsis andreniformis; assembly: GCF_051401765.1. NCBI lineage: Eukaryota > Metazoa > Arthropoda > Insecta > Hymenoptera > Andrenidae > Calliopsis > Calliopsis andreniformis. The sequence goes on from NW_027480819.1 coordinate 146,443, forward strand.
ACGACTTTCGGTTCCGGAGCGACACGAACGCTCCATGATTCTCGATTATCTCGACACAGGTAAGAGACAGAGGAGAACAAGTGTATGGTTTTAGAGAGCCACGAGCACCAGGAATAAGGATCTACCGTTGTCATTTCGTTCCGTCGACATTCGGTTCCGGAGCGACACGAACGGGGACTTAGAATTTTTTCGGTCGGGCTCCGGAGCGACACGAACGGGGACTTAGAATTTTTTCGCTCGGGCTCCGGAGCGACACGATCGCTCCGTTATTCTACGTTCTCTCGGTCCACGGGCATCAGAGAGCAAAACAGCCTAATAGTTTTAGAGTGCCTCAACGATCAGGAATATGGATCTAACGTTCTCGTTTCGAACCGACGACTTTCGGTTCCGGAGCGACACGAACGCTCCATGATTCTCGATTATCTCGACACAGGTAAGAGACAGAGGAGAACAAGTGTATGGTTTTAGAGAGCCACGAGCACCAGGAATAAGGATCTACCGTTGTCATTTCGTTCCGTCGACATTCGGTTCCGGAGCGACACGAACGGGGACTTAGAATTTTTTCGCTCGGGCTCCGGAGCGACACGAACGGGGACTTAGAATTTTTTCGCTCGGGCTCCGGAGCGACACGATCGCTCCGTTATTCTACGTTCTCTCGGTCCACGGGCATCAGAGAGCAAAACAGCCTAATAGTTTTAGAGTGCCTCAACGATCAGGAATATGGATCTAACGTTCTCGTTTCGAACCGACGACTTTCGGTTCCGGAGCGACACGAACGCTCCATGATTCTCGATTATCTCGACACAGGTAAGAGACAGAGGAGAACAAGTGTATGGTTTTAGAGAGCCACGAGCACCAGGAATAAGGATCTACCGTTGTCATTTCGTTCCGTCGACATTCGGTTCCGGAGCGACACGAACGGGGACTTAGAATTTTTTCGCTCGGGCTCCGGAGCGACACGATCGCTCCGTTATTCTACGTTCTCTCGGTCCACGGGCATCAGAGAGCAAAACAGCCTAATAGTTTTAGAGTGCCTCAACGATCAGGAATATGGATCTAACGTTCTCGTTTCGAACCGACGACTTTCGGTTCCGGAGCGACACGAACGCTCCATGATTCTCGATTATCTCGACACAGGTAAGAGACAGAGGAGAACAAGTGTATGGTTTTAGAGAGCCACGAGCACCAGGAATAAGGATCTACCGTTGTCATTTCGTTCCGTCGACATTCGGTTCCGGAGCGACACGAACGGGGACTTAGAATTTTTTCGCTCGGGCTCCGGAGCGACACGAACGGGGACTTAGAATTTTTTCGCTCGGGCTCCGGAGCGACACGATCGCTCCGTTATTCTACGTTCTCTCGGTCCACGGGCATCAGAGAGCAAAACAGCCTAATAGTTTTAGAGTGCCTCAACGATCAGGAATATGGATCTAACGTTCTCGTTTCGAACCGACGACTTTCGGTTCCGGAGCGACACGAACGCTCCATGATTCTCGATTATCTCGACACAGGTAAGAGACAGAGGAGAACAAGTGTATGGTTTTAGAGAGCCACGAGCACCAGGAATAAGGATCTACCGTTGTCATTTCGTTCCGTCGACATTCGGTTCCGGAGCGACACGAACGGGGACTTAGAATTTTTTCGCTCGGGCTCCGGAGCGACACGAACGGGGACTTAGAATTTTTTCGCTCGGGCTCCGGAGCGACACGATCGCTCCGTTATTCTACGTTCTCTCGGTCCACGGGCATCAGAGAGCAAAACAGCCTAATAGTTTTAGAGTGCCTCAACGATCAGGAATATGGATCTAACGTTCTCGTTTCGAACCGACGACTTTCGGTTCCGGAGCGACACGAACGCTCCATGATTCTCGATTATCTCGACACAGGTAAGAGACAGAGGAGAACAAGTGTATGGTTTTAGAGAGCCACGAGCACCAGGAATAAGGATCTACCGTTGTCATTTCGTTCCGTCGACATTCGGTTCCGGAGCGACACGAACGGGGACTTAGAATTTTTTCGCTCGGGCTCCGGAGCGACACGATCGCTCCGTTATTCTACGTTCTCTCGGTCCACGGGCATCAGAGAGCAAAACAGCCTAATAGTTTTAGAATGCCTCAACGATCAGGAATATGGATCTAACGTTCTCGTTTCGAACCGACGACTTTCGGTTCCGGAGCGACACGAACGCTCCATGATTCTCGATTATCTCGACACAGGTAAGAGACAGAGGAGAACAAGTGTATGGTTTTAGAGAGCCACGAGCACCAGGAATAAGGATCTACCGTTGTCATTTCGTTCCGTCGACATTCGGTTCCGGAGCGACACGAACGGGGACTTAGAATTTTTTCGGTCGGGCTCCGGAGCGACACGAACGGGGACTTAGAATTTTTTCGCTCGGGCTCCGGAGCGACACGATCGCTCCGTTATTCTACGTTCTCTCGGTCCACGGGCATCAGAGAGCAAAACAGCCTAATAGTTTTAGAGTGCCTCAACGATCAGGAATATGGATCTAACGTTCTCGTTTCGAACCGACGACTTTCGGTTCCGGAGCGACACGAACGCTCCATGATTCTCGATTATCTCGACACAGGTAAGAGACAGAGGAGAACAAGTGTATGGTTTTAGAGAGCCACGAGCACCAGGAATAAGGATCTACCGTTGTCATTTCGTTCCGTCGACATTCGGTTCCGGAGCGACACGAACGGGGACTTAGAATTTTTTCGCTCGGGCTCCGGAGCGACACGAACGGGGACTTAGAATTTTTTCGCTCGGGCTTCGGAGCGACACGATCGCTCCGTTATTCTACGTTCTCTCGGTCCACGGGCATCAGAGAGCAAAACAGCCTAATAGTTTTAGAGTGCCTCAACGATCAGGAATATGGATCTAACGTTCTCGTTTCGAACCGACGACTTTCGGTTCCGGAGCGACACGAACGCTCCATGATTCTCGATTATCTCGACACAGGTAAGAGACAGAGGAGAACAAGTGTATGGTTTTAGAGAGCCACGAGCACCAGGAATAAGGATCTACCGTTGTCATTTCGTTCCGTCGACATTCGGTTCCGGAGCGACACGAACGGGGACTTAGAATTTTTTCGCTCGGGCTCCGGAGCGACACGATCGCTCCGTTATTCTACGTTCTCTCGGTCCACGGGCATCAGAGAGCAAAACAGCCTAATAGTTTTAGAGTGCCTCAACGATCAGGAATATGGATCTAACGTTCTCGTTTCGAACCGACGACTTTCGGTTCCGGAGCGACACGAACGCTCCATGATTCTCGATTATCTCGACACAGGTAAGAGACAGAGGAGAACAAGTGTATGGTTTTAGAGAGCCACGAGCACCAGGAATAAGGATCTACCGTTGTCATTTCGTTCCGTCGACATTCGGTTCCGGAGCGACACGAACGGGGACTTAGAATTTTTTCGCTCGGGCTCCGGAGCGACACGAACGGGGACTTAGAATTTTTTCGCTCGGGCTCCGGAGCGACACGATCGCTCCGTTATTCTACGTTCTCTCGGTCCACGGGCATCAGAGAGCAAAACAGCCTAATAGTTTTAGAGTGCCTCAACGATCAGGAATATGGATCTAACGTTCTCGTTTCGAACCGACGACTTTCGGTTCCGGAGCGACACGAACGCTCCATGATTCTCGATTATCTCGACACAGGTAAGAGACAGAGGAGAACAAGTGTATGGTTTTAGAGAGCCACGAGCACCAGGAATAAGGATCTACCGTTGTCATTTCGTTCCGTCGACATTCGGTTCCGGAGCGACACGAACGGGGACTTAGAATTTTTTCGCTCGGGCTCCGGAGCGACACGAACGGGGACTTAGAATTTTTTCGCTCGGGCTCCGGAGCGACACGATCGCTCCGTTATTCTACGTTCTCTCGGTCCACGGGCATCAGAGAGCAAAACAGCCTAATAGTTTTAGAGTGCCTCAACGATCAGGAATATGGATCTAACGTTCTCGTTTCGAACCGACGACTTTCGGTTCCGGAGCGACACGAACGCTCCATGATTCTCGATTATCTCGACACAGGTAAGAGACAGAGGAGAACAAGTGTATGGTTTTAGAGAGCCACGAGCACCAGGAATAAGGATCTACCGTTGTCATTTCGTTCCGTCGACATTCGGTTCCGGAGCGACACGAACGGGGACTTAGAATTTTTTCGCTCGGGCTCCGGAGCGACACGATCGCTCCGTTATTCTACGTTCTCTCGGTCCACGGGCATCAGAGAGCAAAACAGCCTAATAGTTTTAGAGTGCCTCAACGATCAGGAATATGGATCTAACGTTCTCGTTTCGAACCGACGACTTTCGGTTCCGGAGCGACACGAACGCTCCATGATTCTCGATTATCTCGACACAGGTAAGAGACAGAGGAGAACAAGTGTATGGTTTTAGAGAGCCACGAGCACCAGGAATAAGGATCTACCGTTGTCATTTCGTTCCGTCGACATTCGGTTCCGGAGCGACACGAACGGGGACTTAGAATTTTTTCGCTCGGGCTCCGGAGCGACACGAACGGGGACTTAGAATTTTTTCGCTCGGGCTCCGGAGCGACACGATCGCTCCGTTATTCTACGTTCTCTCGGTCCACGGGCATCAGAGAGCAAAACAGCCTAATAGTTTTAGAGTGCCTCAACGATCAGGAATATGGATCTAACGTTCTCGTTTCGAACCGACGACTTTCGGTTCCGGAGCGACACGAACGCTCCATGATTCTCGATTATCTCGACACAGGTAAGAGACAGAGGAGAACAAGTGTATGGTTTTAGAGAGCCACGAGCACCAGGAATAAGGATCTACCGTTGTCATTTCGTTCCGTCGACATTCGGTTCCGGAGCGACACGAACGGGGACTTAGAATTTTTTCGCTCGGGCTCCGGAGCGACACGAACGGGGACTTAGAATTTTTTCGCTCGGGCTCCGGAGCGACACGATCGCTCCGTTATTCTACGTTCTCTCGGTCCACGGGCATCAGAGAGCAAAACAGCCTAATAGTTTTAGAGTGCCTCAACGATCAGGAATATGGATCTAACGTTCTCGTTTCGAACCGACGACTTTCGGTTCCGGAGCGACACGAACGCTCCATGATTCTCGATTATCTCGACACAGGTAAGAGACAGAGGAGAACAAGTGTATGGTTTTAGAGAGCCACGAGCACCAGGAATAAGGATCTACCGTTGTCATTTCGTTCCGTCGACATTCGGTTCCGGAGCGACACGAACGGGGACTTAGAATTTTTTCGCTCGGGCTCCGGAGCGACACGAACGGGGACTTAGAATTTTTTCGCTCGGGCTCCGGAGCGACACGATCGCTCCGTTATTCTACGTTCTCTCGGTCCACGGGCATCAGAGAGCAAAACAGCCTAATAGTTTTAGAGTGCCTCAACGATCAGGAATATGGATCTAACGTTCTCGTTTCGAACCGACGACTTTCGGTTCCGGAGCGACACGAACGCTCCATGATTCTCGATTATCTCGACACAGGTAAGAGACAGAGGAGAACAAGTGTATGGTTTTAGAGAGCCACGAGCACCAGGAATAAGGATCTACCGTTGTCATTTCGTTCCGTCGACATTCGGTTCCGGAGCGACACGAACGGGGACTTAGAATTTTTTCGCTCGGGCTCCGGAGCGACACGAACGGGGACTTAGAATTTTTTCGCTCGGGCTCCGGAGCGACACGATCGCTCCGTTATTCTACGTTCTCTCGGTCCACGGGCATCAGAGAGCAAAACAGCCTAATAGTTTTAGAGTGCCTCAACGATCAGGAATATGGATCTAACGTTCTCGTTTCGAACCGACGACTTTCGGTTCCGGAGCGACACGAACGCTCCATGATTCTCGATTATCTCGACACAGGTAAGAGACAGAGGAGAACAAGTGTATGGTTTTAGAGAGCCACGAGCACCAGGAATAAGGATCTACCGTTGTCATTTCGTTCCGTCGACATTCGGTTCCGGAGCGACACGAACGGGGACTTAGAATTTTTTCGCTCGGGCTCCGGAGCGACACGAACGGGGACTTAGAATTTTTTCGCTCGGGCTCCGGAGCGACACGATCGCTCCGTTATTCTACGTTCTCTCGGTCCACGGGCATCAGAGAGCAAAACAGCCTAATAGTTTTAGAGTGCCTCAACGATCAGGAATATGGATCTAACGTTCTCGTTTCGAACCGACGACTTTCGGTTCCGGAGCGACACGAACGCTCCATGATTCTCGATTATCTCGACACAGGTAAGAGACAGAGGAGAACAAGTGTATGGTTTTAGAGAGCCACGAGCACCAGGAATAAGGATCTACCGTTGTCATTTCGTTCCGTCGACATTCGGTTCCGGAGCGACACGAACGGGGACTTAGAATTTTTTCGCTCGGGCTCCGGAGCGACACGAACGGGGACTTAGAATTTTTTCGCTCGGGCTCCGGAGCGACACGATCGCTCCGTTATTCTACGTTCTCTCGGTCCACGGGCATCAGAGAGCAAAACAGCCTAATAGTTTTAGAGTGCCTCAACGATCAGGAATATGGATCTAACGTTCTCGTTTCGAACCGACGACTTTCGGTTCCGGAGCGACACGAACGCTCCATGATTCTCGATTATCTCGACACAGGTAAGAGACAGAGGAGAACAAGTGTATGGTTTTAGAGAGCCACGAGCACCAGGAATAAGGATCTACCGTTGTCATTTCGTTCCGTCGACATTCGGTTCCGGAGCGACACGAACGGGGACTTAGAATTTTTTCGCTCGGGCTCCGGAGCGACACGAACGGGGACTTAGAATTTTTTCGCTCGGGCTCCGGAGCGACACGATCGCTCCGTTATTCTACGTTCTCTCGGTCCACGGGCATCAGAGAGCAAAACAGCCTAATAGTTTTAGAGTGCCTCAACGATCAGGAATATGGATCTAACGTTCTCGTTTCGAACCGACGACTTTCGGTTCCGGAGCGACACGAACGCTCCATGATTCTCGATTATCTCGACACAGGTAAGAGACAGAGGAGAACAAGTGTATGGTTTTAGAGAGCCACGAGCACCAGGAATAAGGATCTACCGTTGTCATTTCGTTCCGTCGACATTCGGTTCCGGAGCGACACGAACGGGGACTTAGAATTTTTTCGCTCGGGCTCCGGAGCGACACGAACGGGGACTTAGAATTTTTTCGCTCGGGCTCCGGAGCGACACGATCGCTCCGTTATTCTACGTTCTCTCGGTCCACGGGCATCAGAGAGCAAAACAGCCTAATAGTTTTAGAGTGCCTCAACGATCAGGAATATGGATCTAACGTTCTCGTTTCGAACCGACGACTTTCGGTTCCGGAGCGACACGAACGCTCCATGATTCTCGATTATCTCGACACAGGTAAGAGACAGAGGAGAACAAGTGTATGGTTTTAGAGAGCCACGAGCACCAGGAATAAGGATCTACCGTTGTCATTTCGTTCCGTCGACATTCGGTTCCGGAGCGACACGAACGGGGACTTAGAATTTTTTCGCTCGGGCTCCGGAGCGACACGAACGGGGACTTAGAATTTTTTCGCTCGGGCTCCGGAGCGACACGATCGCTCCGTTATTCTACGTTCTCTCGGTCCACGGGCATCAGAGAGCAAAACAGCCTAATAGTTTTAGAGTGCCTCAACGATCAGGAATATGGATCTAACGTTCTCGTTTCGAACCGACGACTTTCGGTTCCGGAGCGACACGAACGCTCCATGATTCTCGATTATCTCGACACAGGTAAGAGACAGAGGAGAACAAGTGTATGGTTTTAGAGAGCCACGAGCACCAGGAATAAGGATCTACCGTTGTCATTTCGTTCCGTCGACATTCGGCTCCGGAGCGACACGAACGGGGACTTAGAATTTTTTCGCTCGGGCTCCGGAGCGACACGAACGGGGACTTAGAATTTTTTCGCTCGGGCTCCGGAGCGACACGATCGCTCCGTTATTCTACGTTCTCTCGGTCCACGGGCATCAGAGAGCAAAACAGCCTAATAGTTTTAGAGTGCCTCAACGATCAGGAATATGGATCTAACGTTCTCGTTTCGAACCGACGACTTTCGGTTCCGGAGCGACACGAACGCTCCATGATTCTCGATTATCTCGACACAGGTAAGAGACAGAGGAGAACAAGTGTATGGTTTTAGAGAGCCACGAGCACCAGGAATAAGGATCTACCGTTGTCATTTCGTTCCGTCGACATTCGGTTCCGGAGCGACACGAACGGGGACTTAGAATTTTTTCGCTCGGGCTCCGGAGCGACACGAACGGGGACTTAGAATTTTTTCGCTCGGGCTCCGGAGCGACACGAACGGGGACTTAGAATTTTTTCGCTCGGGCTCCGGAGCGACACGATCGCTCCGTTATTCTACGTTCTCTCGGTCCACGGGCATCAGAGAGCAAAACAGCCTAATAGTTTTAGAGTGCCTCAACGATCAGGAATATGGATCTAACGTTCTCGTTTCGAACCGACGACTTTCGGTTCCGGAGCGACACGAACGCTCCATGATTCTCGATTATCTCGACACAGGTAAGAGACAGAGGAGAACAAGTGTATGGTTTTAGAGAGCCACGAGCACCAGGAATAAGGATCTACCGTTGTCATTTCGTTCCGTCGACATTCGGTTCCGGAGCGACACGAACGGGGACTTAGAATTTTTTCGCTCGGGCTCCGGAGCGACACGAACGGGGACTTAGAATTTTTTCGCTCGGGCTCCGGAGCGACACGATCGCTCCGTTATTCTACGTTCTCTCGGTCCACGGGCATCAGAGAGCAAAACAGCCTAATAGTTTTAGAGTGCCTCAACGATCAGGAATATGGATCTAACGTTCTCGTTTCGAACCGACGACTTTCGGTTCCGGAGCGACACGAACGCTCCATGATTCTCGATTATCTCGACACAGGTAAGAGACAGAGGAGAACAAGTGTATGGTTTTAGAGAGCCACGAGCACCAGGAATAAGGATCTACCGTTGTCATTTCGTTCCGTCGACATTCGGTTCCGGAGCGACACGAACGGGGACTTAGAATTTTTTCGCTCGGGCTCCGGAGCGACACGAACGGGGACTTAGAATTTTTTCGCTCGGGCTCCGGAGCGACACGATCGCTCCGTTATTCTACGTTCTCTCGGTCCACGGGCATCAGAGAGCAAAACAGCCTAATAGTTTTAGAGTGCCTCAACGATCAGGAATATGGATCTAACGTTCTCGTTTCGAACCGACGACTTTCGGTTCCGGAGCGACACGAACGCTCCATGATTCTCGATTATCTCGACACAGGTAAGAGACAGAGGAGAACAAGTGTATGGTTTTAGAGAGCCACGAGCACCAGGAATAAGGATCTACCGTTGTCATTTCGTTCCGTCGACATTCGGTTCCGGAGCGACACGAACGGGGACTTAGAATTTTTTCGCTCGGGCTCCGGAGCGACACGAACGGGGACTTAGAATTTTTTCGCTCGGGCTCCGGAGCGACACGATCGCTCCGTTATTCTACGTTCTCTCGGTCCACGGGCATCAGAGAGCAAAACAGCCTAATAGTTTTAGAGTGCCTCAACGATCAGGAATATGGATCTAACGTTCTCGTTTCGAACCGACGACTTTCGGTTCCGGAGCGACACGAACGCTCCATGATTCTCGATTATCTCGACACAGGTAAGAGACAGAGGAGAACAAGTGTATGGTTTTAGAGAGCCACGAGCACCAGGAATAAGGATCTACCGTTGTCATTTCGTTCCGTCGACATTCGGTTCCGGAGCGACACGAACGGGGACTTAGAATTTTTTCGCTCGGGCTCCGGAGCGACACGAACGGGGACTTAGAATTTTTTCGCTCGGGCTCCGGAGCGACACGATCGCTCCGTTATTCTACGTTCTCTCGGTCCACGGGCATCAGAGAGCAAAACAGCCTAATAGTTTTAGAGTGCCTCAACGATCAGGAATATGGATCTAACGTTCTCGTTTCGAACCGACGACTTTCGGTTCCGGAGCGACACGAACGCTCCATGATTCTCGATTATCTCGACACAGGTAAGAGACAGAGGAGAACAAGTGTATGGTTTTAGAGAGCCACGAGCACCAGGAATAAGGATCTACCGTTGTCATTTCGTTCCGTCGACATTCGGCTCCGGAGCGACACGAACGGGGACTTAGAATTTTTTCGCTCGGGCTCCGGAGCGACACGAACGGGGACTTAGAATTTTTTCGCTCGGGCTCCGGAGCGACACGATCGCTCCGTTATTCTACGTTCTCTCGGTCCACGGGCATCAGAGAGCAAAACAGCCTAATAGTTTTAGAGTGCCTCAACGATCAGGAATATGGATCTAACGTTCTCGTTTCGAACCGACGACTTTCGGTTCCGGAGCGACACGAACGCTCCATGATTCTCGATTATCTCGACACAGGTAAGAGACAGAGGAGAACAAGTGTATGGTTTTAGAGAGCCACGAGCACCAGGAATAAGGATCTACCGTTGTCATTTCGTTCCGTCGACATTCGGTTCCGGAGCGACACGAACGGGGACTTAGAATTTTTTCGCTCGGGCTCCGGAGCGACACGAACGGGGACATAGAATTTTTTCGCTCGGGCTCCGGAGCGACACGATCGCTCCGTTATTCTACGTTCTCTCGGTCCACGGGCATCAGAGAGCAAAACAGCCTAATAGTTTTAGAGTGCCTCAACGATCAGGAATATGGATCTAGCGTTCTCGTTTCGAACCGACGACTTTCGGTTCCGGAGCGACACGAACGCTCCATGATTCTCGATTATCTCGACACAGGTAAGAGACAGAGGAGAACAAGTGTATGGTTTTAGAGAGCCACGAGCACCAGGAATAAGGATCTACCGTTGTCATTTCGTTCCGTCGACATTCGGTTCCGGAGCGACACGAACGGGGACTTAGAATTTTTTCGCTCGGGCTCCGGAGCGACACGAACGGGGACTTAGAATTTTTTCGCTCGGGCTCCGGAGCGACACGATCGCTCCGTTATTCTACGTTCTCTCGGTCCACGGGCATCAGAGAGCAAAACAGCCTAATAGTTTTAGAATGCCTCAACGATCAGGAATATGGATCTAACGTTCTCGTTTCGAACCGACGACTTTCGGTTCCGGAGCGACACGAACGCTCCATGATTCTCGATTATCTCGACACAGGTAAGAGACAGAGGAGAACAAGTGTATGGTTTTAGAGAGCCACGAGCACCAGGAATAAGGATCTACCGTTGTCATTTCGTTCCGTCGACATTCGGTTCCGGAGCGACACGAACGGGGACTTAGAATTTTTTCGGTCGGGCTCCGGAGCGACACGAACGGGGACTTAGAATTTTTTCGCTCGGGCTCCGGAGCGACACGATCGCTCCGTTATTCTACGTTCTCTCGGTCCACGGGCATCAGAGAGCAAAACAGCCTAATAGTTTTAGAGTGCCTCAACGATCAGGAATATGGATCTAACGTTCTCGTTTCGAACCGACGACTTTCGGTTCCGGAGCGACACGAACGCTCCATGATTCTCGATTATCTCGACACAGGTAAGAGACAGAGGAGAACAAGTGTATGGTTTTAGAGAGCCACGAGCACCAGGAATAAGGATCTACCGTTGTCATTTCGTTCCGTCGACATTCGGTTCCGGAGCGACACGAACGGGGACTTAGAATTTTTTCGCTCGGGCTCCGGAGCGACACGAACGGGGACTTAGAATTTTTTCGCTCGGGCTCCGGAGCGACACGATCGCTCCGTTATTCTACGTTCTCTCGGTCCACGGGCATCAGAGAGCAAACAGCCTAATAGTTTTAGAGTGCCTCAACGATCAGGAATATGGATCTAACGTTCTCGTTTCGAACCGACGACTTTCGGTTCCGGAGCGACACGAACGCTCCATGATTCTCGATTATCTCGACACAGGTAAGAGACAGAGGAGAACAAGTGTATGGTTTTAGAGAGCCACGAGCACCAGGAATAAGGATCTACCGTTGTCATTTCGTTCCGTCGACATTCGGTTCCGGAGCGACACGAACGGGGACTTAGAATTTTTCGCTCGGGCTCCGGAGCGACACGATCGCTCCGTTATTCTACGTTCTCTCGGTCCACGGGCATCAGAGAGCAAAACAGCCTAATAGTTTTAGAGTGCCTCAACGATCAGGAATATGGATCTAACGTTCTCGTTTCGAACCGACGACTTTCGGTTCCGGAGCGACACGAACGCTCCATGATTCTCGATTATCTCGACACAGGTAAGAGACAGAGGAGAACAAGTGTATGGTTTTAGAGAGCCACGAGCACCAGGAATAAGGATCTACCGTTGTCATTTCGTTCCGTCGACATTCGGTTCCGGAGCGACACGAACGGGGACTTAGAATTTTTTCGCTCGGGCTCCGGAGCGACACGAACGGGGACTTAGAATTTTTTCGCTCGGGCTCCGGAGCGACACGATCGCTCCGTTATTCTACGTTCTCTCGGTCCACGGGCATCAGAGAGCAAAACAGCCTAATAGTTTTAGAGTGCCTCAACGATCAGGAATATGGATCTAACGTTCTCGTTTCGAACCGACGACTTTCGGTTCCGGAGCGACACGAACGCTCCATGATTCTCGATTATCTCGACACAGGTAAGAGACAGAGGAGAACAAGTGTATGGTTTTAGAGAGCCACGAGCACCAGGAATAAGGATCTACCGTTGTCATTTCGTTCCGTCGACATTCGGTTCCGGAGCGACACGAACGGGGACTTAGAATTTTTTCGCTCGGGCTCCGGAGCGACACGAACGGGGACTTAGAATTTTTTCGCTCGGGCTCCGGAGCGACACGATCGCTCCGTTATTCTACGTTCTCTCGGTCCACGGGCATCAGAGAGCAAAACAGCCTAATAGTTTTAGAGTGCCTCAACGATCAGGAATATGGATCTAACGTTCTCGTTTCGAACCGACGACTTTCGGTTCCGGAGCGACACGAACGCTCCATGATTCTCGATTATCTCGACACAGGTAAGAGACAGAGGAGAACAAGTGTATGGTTTTAGAGAGCCACGAGCACCAGGAATAAGGATCTACCGTTGTCATTTCGTTCCGTCGACATTCGGTTCCGGAGCGACACGAACGGGGACTTAGAATTTTTTCGCTCGGGCTCCGGAGCGACACGATCGCTCCGTTATTCTACGTTCTCTCGGTCCACGGGCATCAGAGAGCAAAACAGCCTAATAGTTTTAGAGTGCCTCAACGATCAGGAATATGGATCTAACGTTCTCGTTTCGAACCGACGACTTTCGGTTCCGGAGCGACACGAACGCTCCATGATTCTCGATTATCTCGACACAGGTAAGAGACAGAGGAGAACAAGTGTATGGTTTTAGAGAGCCACGAGCACCAGGAATAAGGATCTACCGTTGTCATTTCGTTCCGTCGACATTCGGTTCCGGAGCGACACGAACGGGGACTTAGAATTTTTTCGCTCGGGCTCCGGAGCGACACGAACGGGGACTTAGAATTTTTTCGCTCGGGCTCCGGAGCGACACGATCGCTCCGTTATTCTACGTTCTCTCGGTCCACGGGCATCAGAGAGCAAAACAGCCTAATAGTTTTAGAGTGCCTCAACGATCAGGAATATGGATCTAACGTTCTCGTTTCGAACCGACGACTTTCGGTTCCGGAGCGACACGAACGCTCCATGATTCTCGATTATCTCGACACAGGTAAGAGACAGAGGAGAACAAGTGTATGGTTTTAGAGAGCCACGAGCACCAGGAATAAGGATCTACCGTTGTCATTTCGTTCCGTCGACATTCGGTTCCGGAGCGACACGAACGGGGACTTAGAATTTTTTCGCTCGGGCTCCGGAGCGACACGAACGGGGACTTAGAATTTTTTCGCTCGGGCTCCGGAGCGACACGATCGCTCCGTTATTCTACGTTCTCTCGGTCCACGGGCATCAGAGAGCAAAACAGCCTAATAGTTTTAGAGTGCCTCAACGATCAGGAATATGGATCTAACGTTCTCGTTTCGAACCGACGACTTTCGGTTCCGGAGCGACACGAACGCTCCATGATTCTCGATTATCTCGACACAGGTAAGAGACAGAGGAGAACAAGTGTATGGTTTTAGAGAGCCACGAGCACCAGGAATAAGGATCTACCGTTGTCATTTCGTTCCGTCGACATTCGGTTCCGGAGCGACACGAACGGGGACTTAGAATTTTTTCGCTCGGGCTCCGGAGCGACACGAACGGGGACTTAGAATTTTTTCGCTCGGGCTCCGGAGCGACACGATCGCTCCGTTATTCTACGTTCTCTCGGTCCACGGGCATCAGAGAGCAAAACAGCCTAATAGTTTTAGAGTGCCTCAACGATCAGGAATATGGATCTAACGTTCTCGTTTCGAACCGACGACTTTCGGTTCCGGAGCGACACGAACGCTCCATGATTCTCGATTATCTCGACACAGGTAAGAGACAGAGGAGAACAAGTGTATGGTTTTAGAGAGCCACGAGCACCAGGAATAAGGATCTACCGTTGTCATTTCGTTCCGTCGACATTCGGTTCCGGAGCGACACGAACGGGGACTTAGAATTTTTTCGCTCGGGCTCCGGAGCGACACGAACGGGGACTTAGAATTTTTTCGCTCGGGCTCCGGAGCGACACGATCGCTCCGTTATTCTACGTTCTCTCGGTCCACGGGCATCAGAGAGCAAAACAGCCTAATAGTTTTAGAGTGCCTCAACGATCAGGAATATGGATCTAACGTTCTCGTTTCGAACCGACGACTTTCGGTTCCGGAGCGACACGAACGCTCCATGATTCTCGATTATCTCGACACAGGTAAGAGACAGAGGAGAACAAGTGTATGGTTTTAGAGAGCCACGAGCACCAGGAATAAGGATCTACCGTTGTCATTTCGTTCCGTCGACATTCGGTTCCGGAGCGACACGAACGGGGACTTAGAATTTTTTCGCTCGGGCTCCGGAGCGACACGAACGGGGACTTAGAATTTTTTCGCTCGGGCTCCGGAGCGACACGATCGCTCCGTTATTCTACGTTCTCTCGGTCCACGGGCATCAGAGAGCAAAACAGCCTAATAGTTTTAGAGTGCCTCAACGATCAGGAATATGGATCTAACGTTCTCGTTTCGAACCGACGACTTTCGGTTCCGGAGCGACACGAACGCTCCATGATTCTCGATTATCTCGACACAGGTAAGAGACAGAGGAGAACAAGTGTATGGTTTTAGAGAGCCACGAGCACCAGGAATAAGGATCTACCGTTGTCATTTCGTTCCGTCGACATTCGGTTCCGGAGCGACACGAACGGGGACTTAGAATTTTTTCGCTCGGGCTCCGGAGCGACACGAACGGGGACTTAGAATTTTTTCGCTCGGGCTCCGGAGCGACACGATCGCTCCGTTATTCTACGTTCTCTCGGTCCACGGGCATCAGAGAGCAAAACAGCCTAATAGTTTTAGAGTGCCTCAACGATCAGGAATATGGATCTAACGTTCTCGTTTCGAACCGACGACTTTCGGTTCCGGAGCGACACGAACGCTCCATGATTCTCGATTATCTCGACACAGGTAAGAGACAGAGGAGAACAAGTGTATGGTTTTAGAGAGCCACGAGCACCAGGAATAAGGATCTACCGTTGTCATTTCGTTCCGTCGACATTCGGTTCCGGAGCGACACGAACGGGGACTTAGAATTTTTTCGCTCGGGCTCCGGAGCGACACGAACGGGGACTTAGAATTTTTTCGCTCGGGCTCCGGAGCGACACGATCGCTCCGTTATTCTACGTTCTCTCGGTCCACGGGCATCAGAGAGCAAAACAGCCTAATAGTTTTAGAGTGCCTCAACGATCAGGAATATGGATCTAACGTTCTCGTTTCGAACCGACGACTTTCGGTTCCGGAGCGACACGAACGCTCCATGATTCTCGATTATCTCGACACAGGTAAGAGACAGAGGAGAACAAGTGTATGGTTTTAGAGAGCCACGAGCACCAGGAATAAGGATCTACCGTTGTCATTTCGTTCCGTCGACATTCGGTTCCGGAGCGACACGAACGGGGACTTAGAATTTTTTCGCTCGGGCTCCGGAGCGACACGAACGGGGACTTAGAATTTTTTCGCTCGGGCTCCGGAGCGACACGATCGCTCCGTTATTCTACGTTCTCTCGGTCCACGGGCATCAGAGAGCAAAACAGCCTAATAGTTTTAGAGTGCCTCAACGATCAGGAATATGGATCTAACGTTCTCGTTTCGAACCGACGACTTTCGGTTCCGGAGCGACACGAACGCTCCATGATTCTCGATTATCTCGACACAGGTAAGAGACAGAGGAGAACAAGTGTATGGTTTTAGAGAGCCACGAGCACCAGGAATAAGGATCTACCGTTGTCATTTCGTTCCGTCGACATTCGGTTCCGGAGCGACACGAACGGGGACTTAGAATTTTTTCGCTCGGGCTCCGGAGCGACACGAACGGGGACTTAGAATTTTTTCGCTCGGGCTCCGGAGCGACACGATCGCTCCGTTATTCTACGTTCTCTCGGTCCACGGGCATCAGAGAGCAAAACAGCCTAATAGTTTTAGAGTGCCTCAACGATCAGGAATATGGATCTAACGTTCTCGTTTCGAACCGACGACTTTCGGTTCCGGAGCGACACGAACGCTCCATGATTCTCGATTATCTCGACACAGGTAAGAGACAGAGGAGAACAAGTGTATGGTTTTAGAGAGCCACGAGCACCAGGAATAAGGATCTACCGTTGTCATTTCGTTCCGTCGACATTCGGTTCCGGAGCGACACGAACGGGGACTTAGAATTTTTTCGCTCGGGCTCCGGAGCGACACGAACGGGGACTTAGAATTTTTTCGCTCGGGCTCCGGAGCGACACGATCGCTCCGTTATTCTACGTTCTCTCGGTCCACGGGCATCAGAGAGCAAAACAGCCTAATAGTTTTAGAGTGCCTCAACGATCAGGAATATGGATCTAACGTTCTCGTTTCGAACCGACGACTTTCGGTTCCGGAGCGACACGAACGCTCCATGATTCTCGATTATCTCGACACAGGTAAGAGACAGAGGAGAACAAGTGTATGGTTTTAGAGAGCCACGAGCACCAGGAATAAGGATCTACCGTTGTCATTTCGTTCCGTCGACATTCGGTTCCGGAGCGACACGAACGGGGACTTAGAATTTTTTCGCTCGGGCTCCGGAGCGACACGAACGGGGACTTAGAATTTTTTCGCTCGGGCTCCGGAGCGACACGATCGCTCCGTTATTCTACGTTCTCTCGGTCCACGGGCATCAGAGAGCAAAACAGCCTAATAGTTTTAGAGTGCCTCAACGATCAGGAATATGGATCTAACGTTCTCGTTTCGAACCGACGACTTTCGGTTCCGGAGCGACACGAACGCTCCATGATTCTCGATTATCTCGACACAGGTAAGAGACAGAGGAGAACAAGTGTATGGTTTTAGAGAGCCACGAGCACCAGGAATAAGGATCTACCGTTGTCATTTCGTTCCGTCGACATTCGGTTCCGGAGCGACACGAACGGGGACTTAGAATTTTTTCGCTCGGGCTCCGGAGCGACACGAACGGGGACTTAGAATTTTTTCGCTCGGGCTCCGGAGCGACACGATCGCTCCGTTATTCTACGTTCTCTCGGTCCACGGGCATCAGAGAGCAAAACAGCCTAATAGTTTTAGAGTGCCTCAACGATCAGGAATATGGATCTAACGTTCTCGTTTCGAACCGACGACTTTCGGTTCCGGAGCGACACGAACGCTCCATGATTCTCGATTATCTCGACACAGGTAAGAGACAGAGGAGAACAAGTGTATGGTTTTAGAGAGCCACGAGCACCAGGAATAAGGATCTACCGTTGTCATTTCGTTCCGTCGACATTCGGTTCCGGAGCGACACGAACGGGGACTTAGAATTTTTTCGCTCGGGCTCCGGAGCGACACGAACGGGGACTTAGAATTTTTTCGCTCGGGCTCCGGAGCGACACGATCGCTCCGTTATTCTACGTTCTCTCGGTCCACGGGCATCAGAGAGCAAAACAGCCTAATAGTTTTAGAGTGCCTCAACGATCAGGAATATGGATCTAACGTTCTCGTTTCGAACCGACGACTTTCGGTTCCGGAGCGACACGAACGCTCCATGATTCTCGATTATCTCGACACAGGTAAGAGACAGAGGAGAACAAGTGTATGGTTTTAGAGAGCCACGAGCACCAGGAATAAGGATCTACCGTTGTCATTTCGTTCCGTCGACATTCGGTTCCGGAGCGACACGAACGGGGACTTAGAATTTTTTCGCTCGGGCTCCGGAGCGACACGAACGGGGACTTAGAATTTTTTCGCTCGGGCTCCGGAGCGACACGATCGCTCCGTTATTCTACGTTCTCTCGGTCCACGGGCATCAGAGAGCAAAACAGCCTAATAGTTTTAGAGTGCCTCAACGATCAGGAATATGGATCTAACGTTCTCGTTTCGAACCGACGACTTTCGGTTCCGGAGCGACACGAACGCTCCATGATTCTCGATTATCTCGACACAGGTAAGAGACAGAGGAGAACAAGTGTATGGTTTTAGAGAGCCACGAGCACCAGGAATAAGGATCTACCGTTGTCATTTCGTTCCGTCGACATTCGGTTCCGGAGCGACACGAACGGGGACTTAGAATTTTTTCGCTCGGGCTCCGGAGCGACACGAACGGGGACTTAGAATTTTTTCGCTCGGGCTCCGGAGCGACACGATCGCTCCGTTATTCTACGTTCTCTCGGTCCACGGGCATCAGAGAGCAAAACAGCCTAATAGTTTTAGAGTGCCTCAACGATCAGGAATATGGATCTAACGTTCTCGTTTCGAACCGACGACTTTCGGTTCCGGAGCGACACGAACGCTCCATGATTCTCGATTATCTCGACACAGGTAAGAGACAGAGGAGAACAAGTGTATGGTTTTAGAGAGCCACGGGCACCAGGAATAAGGATCTACCGTTGTCATTTCGTTCCGTCGACATTCGGTTCCGGAGCGACACGAACGGGGACTTAGAATTTTTTCGCTCGGGCTCCGGAGCGACACGAACGGGGACTTAGAATTTTTTCGCTCGGGCTCCGGAGCGACACGATCGCTCCGTTATTCTACGTTCTCTCGGTCCACGGGCATCAGAGAGCAAAACAGCCTAATAGTTTTAGAGTGCCTCAACGATCAGGAATATGGATCTAACGTTCTCGTTTCGAACCGACGACTTTCGGTTCCGGAGCGACACGAACGCTCCATGATTCTCGATTATCTCGACACAGGTAAGAGACAGAGGAGAACAAGTGTATGGTTTTAGAGAGCCACGAGCACCAGGAATAAGGATCTACCGTTGTCATTTCGTTCCGTCGACATTCGGTTCCGGAGCGACACGAACGGGGACTTAGAATTTTTTCGCTCGGGCTCCGGAGCGACACGAACGGGGACTTAGAATTTTTTCGCTCGGGCTCCGGAGCGACACGATCGCTCCGTTATTCTACGTTCTCTCGGTCCACGGGCATCAGAGAGCAAAACAGCCTAATAGTTTTAGAGTGCCTCAACGATCAGGAATATGGATCTAACGTTCTCGTTTCGAACCGACGACTTTCGGTTCCGGAGCGACACGAACGCTCCATGATTCTCGATTATCTCGACACAGGTAAGAGACAGAGGAGAACAAGTGTATGGTTTTAGAGAGCCACGAGCACCAGGAATAAGGATCTA